>NW_015175403.1:126347-142330 GCF_001447785.1 Gekko japonicus | reverse complement strand
CCCGCCTCCATGCCGTTGTCCCCCCCCCCAGTATGCACATCATCACACACTCCATAGGGAGCCCTCAGTGTGGAGATGCGATTCATCGATTCCTTGTTTAAGCACATCAGAAACAAATGGCAAACACCCCCCAACTCACCCATGGTTGCGTCCACTGTTCCCTCTAAGCTGAGTGAGTGTGAGGCAGCTCACAGTTTTTTAGCCTCCGGCTCACACCTTTTTGTCTTCGCTCAGGAAGGAGGGCTCCAGAGCAAACTAATTTATGCAGCAGCCAAATTGCTTGCTCACAGCTTTAATGCCAGTAGCTCACAAAGTAGAATTTTTGCTCACAAGACTCCATGGCTTAGAGGGAACATTGGTTGCGTCTGATCATGCAGTGGCGGCCTGTGCCTGCAGCTTCCAAGGACTGTGTGATCACGCAACTGCGGGTCAAATTCCTCCGGAAGAAATAGCCTCGCTTCCCCCCATTTTTTCTGTTGCGTGTGAACTGCAACCTCAGTTCTTATACGAACCCCCAAGAAGCCACAACATACTTTTCAAATTTCCATTCGTGAACAGAGAGTGTCCCCCCTCATCTCTTCCAGTTCCTGCCCTCCTTCCCTGCTGTCTCTGTTTACTGGACAATTTTCCTCCTGTTGGTGAGGTTATGCTTTATTTGCAGCCACAACTTTCTCTGGAACAACCCTGAATAGGTGTCCCTTCCAGATAAAGGCAGGTCTCGAGGAGCACAGTCGGTCTCTCCTTGTGGCCCCAGGCTTGATGCGATAAACTGGGGGTTTGACACCCTTCCTGGTGCCCGTTGACGCCCTTCCCGGTTCCTGCCAAGTGGGCAAGGCCAGGTGGGGCTCTTTCCTGGCAAGGCTTCTGATGGGCCACTGAAGGTTCAATTGGCTTTCTAAAAATGTTTGTTTGGCAGCAGCTGCCACCACCGCACAAAGATCTTCACTGAGTGACCGAAGGCAAGCTGCGGAAGCCATTTTGTGACTGATTCCACCTCCCACGGCAGCCATTTTGCGGCAGCCGTTTTATGCCTGCGCCCACCACACTGTTTCAGAATTCCAAAGGTGCCCACGGGCTCAAACAAGGCTGCGGACATCTGCTAAAAACAAAGTTCTCTTCCAGAAGCTACCCTTTCACATGACCCCAACCCTCCCTCTTCCAAGGAGCAATCAGAGGAGGAGATGATAGAAAGTGACACCTATCTGGCTGGATTCTTTTTTTTCCCACCTGTCATTTTCTGTCTGAGATGTGGTCACCCAACCCAGGCCCCTGCTGCCTCTGAGGCTGGTGATGGAGAGAAATAAATGGGGTGGCTCTCATGGTAGCGCTAGAGCTGCATGGGATAAACTCACTTGGTTATGCCCCAGGCTTGCCTAGCGAGTTCACAGCAGAAGCAAGATCCGGACAAGGACCCACCCGTGCGTTCCTTAAACAGCTACATCCTTTTGAGTTCACTGAAGTCAGCTTCGCTTCTAAAATCCTGTTGAACAGACCTGTTCAGAATTGTCCTGTTGGGTTTTTTTAAACACTACGCTGCCAACTATTACTAGCATTATAATCACTCCCCCTCCACAAGGAACTCTGCTCCCGTGGTACAGGGGAAAGGTCTCTAATGGAATCCTCAGTACTTTCACCAGACTAAAATTCCCATGATCCTTTGGCAGACAAGCTCATTTAAAACCTGATACTGGTTTGTAGAATAGATAAATCCAGAGAGAAATTGGACCTCGTGATGGGTGAATACGCTGAGAGACTGCAGGGAGCTCTGTTGTACAAGAAGATGTCATTGGTGACCCTGCACGCAACAGGGCCTTGTGCTCCCAAGTGCCATAGCTGAGTAGTTTCAAGTTATGTGTAAAAACACTGTCTGATCTGCATTGGCTTGTGGTAGATGGGGAAAGAATGCATTACGGCTGGAAGAGGAAGAAATTGAGGGTAGCGGAGCTAAATACTCAACACGCCTACAAAATAGAGAGATGGATGTCTTTTTAGCTTGGGGGAGCTACCCGCCAGCAATGACTCGGACATGATCCAAAATAGTTCCAAGCTTTTAAAAGCAGTGCCAGGGAAATGCTGCTTGTCTTTACCAATTCCCTGGCTGCGTGACAGGATATCTGCCCTGTCCATGCTTGCTGGTTTCCTCCAGCAGAGAACTCTTGAGTTTTGCCTCCCAGTATTCTTTCCCTCTTTTTATAGCACAAAACCAAACATGGCTACAGCAGCTGATGCAAGGCGATGGGGTCTCTCAGCCAGTTACCTGCAGCCAGGAACAGTCGAACAACCGTGAAAAAGAACGGTCTGAGTGAGGGAGTGTTTTAGGGGCTTTTCCCACAGAGCCAATTCAATCGGTTTGGGTTTAATTCAGCCTGAAGAAAAAGGAATTTAAAAAGAGGGCTGGTGTACCACAGCTACTCAGAATAGGAGACAGAAAAAGTCTCTGCTTCAAACCTTCTTGTAGCCATAAAAAACGCTAGAACCAACACGCCAATACATCATTAAAACAAGTTAAAACTGAGCTTAAAGTAAGTACAAAGGTAAAAACAATCGTCAAAAACACTGGGGGAGGAAGGAGGGATCACTGAGGACTGCCAAGAGAAAGTTCTGAGAAGTCTTCACCTGCTGGCAGAAGACAGCAACAGAAGGGGACAGGCGAGTCTCCCTGGGGAGAGAGTTCCAGAGCTTTGGTGAGATGTAGGGTGACCAGGTCTTACCTGGCTGCCGATGGGGGCTCCCCTCTCTCTGCCCAGGATCTTTTGGCGTGCGTGCAAAGCGATGGAAGTGATGTCATCCCGCAGGGCACATTGTGGGGGGGACGCTCTATCGTTTGAGGAAACACTCTATGGTAAACATAGATTTTCCCCTCAATCGATAGAGTGTCCCCCAACCCCGCAACATGCCCTGCATGATGACGTTGCCTCCAGGTGACGTCATTGCGCCGGGCACATTAGTGCAGACAGGGCCCTTTGGAGGCAGGGTTCCCCCTGCCAGCTGGATTGGGGGCCCTGAAAGCAGGAAAAAACCCGCCCTCGTGGGGGGAATGGCAACCCTACTAAGATGGCCCTCTCCCAGGTGGCCACCTGCCTGGTCTCAGAAAGGACGGGTACCCACAGCAGCCCCCCTGAAGATGACCGCAGAGGTTTGGTCGATTCATAAGGCATATCACACAAAGGCAGTAGGCTTTGCGGCCTTGTCACAGGAGTGCATGGTTTAAACACCTGAAGTTGTCAGAAGTCGTGATGGTGAGACACGCTGTACCCGGCCCTAACCATCTATGTGCTTACACAGCAAGTTTCAGGGCATTTTCCATGGAGTGCCATCCCAAATGGCCTCCTCACCCTATACAGTTGCGCTGGAGGTTTTTTGTTGTAAAAACCTTCTCCCGCAGTCACTGAGAATTAGGGATGCCAGCCTCCAGTTGGGACCTGGGGACCCCCCCAGAATTACAGCTCATCTCCAGACTACAAAGATCAGTTCCCTTGGATAAAATGGCTACTCTGGTGGGTGAGCTCTGTGGCATTGCACCTAGGGTTGCCAAGTCATACCTTGTTGCAGAGCGGGGGACTCCCGGGTTGATCCCGGAGCGGCGCATCAACATCACCAGGAAGTGATGTCACGATGCCGGGCACGCTGGAGGCGGGGCCATGACCATCCGAGGGAAAAACATAGAGTTTTCCCTTGGATGACCGTGGCCCCGCCCCCAGCATGCCCGGTGTGGTCGTGTCACTTCCTGGTGATGTGCACGTCGGGGTGGAGTTCCCCCCGGGGCCCGATCTGGTGGCGGTGGGGAACGGGCCTCTGGGGCGGGGGTTTCCCCGCCCCCCAGGGGGACTTGGCAAGCCTAATTGCACCCCACTGAGGTCCATTCCCTCCCCAGGCTCCATCCCCAATTTTCCATGAGTTTCCCAACCTGAAGCTGGCAACCCTCCCCTCCCCCACTCCCACCAGTGAGGAGGGGGGACCTGGCAAACCTACTGGAAATGTGGAGCATGAGTATGATGGCTCCTACCTATATGGTGTGTACAACAAAATATTATGACAGGAGCCCTGGTCACACGGGATGGATAATCCACAGGGGAACGGAGGCTTTTAGCTGCGGAGAAAAAAAGAAGTGCGGTAGTGCGATCTCACCTTCCCCCCGGCTCCGTCCTCCGGCCGTCAGCAGCTGATCAGACCAGCGAGGCAACACAGCAGGAACACAGCAGGACCACGTTTGTGCGCATGCGCCGGACGCAGACAGCTGCTGGATGTGACGGGCTACCAGCGTGTCTCCAATCAGATGCCCGCCCATGCAACGCATTTACTGGAAGATAGTACTTCGAAGCGGGTAGTTTTTAACTCCGGGTTTTCCGCGGGAAGCCACGGGTTGGCCACGGGTGCGCTCCTCTTGCCAGATGTGGCAGTGTGATCGCGCCCGAATAATCTGCCCACCACCCGTGGCTCTCCCGCAGCTACTTCCGTGTGTGAACGGGGCCAGGGAGAAGTATCAGCTACTAGGAAAAACTATTTTTAGGAGGTATACTCCTGACAAAGAAAAATGCATTCTGGACATCAGGACTGTACTATCAGTGAAGCGGTGAAGGAAACTGGAAACATCTAAGCCAGAAATGGACTCTCATGGCATCTTCCAGCAAACCAAATAAAAGAACAAGAACCTGTTAAACTGAAATACAAAGCAGATATGAGCCCGGCATAAAGTAACTCCCAACAATGGATCTGCCCTGTTCTGCTCTTTCACTGGTCTGTGGGGATGCTTTTCCTTACGTTCTGCCCCCTTCACAAATCTTGGACTAACCAGAATAATTTCTAATTCCAGAAATAAATTATGTTCAGTTTGCTGTGGCTTTCAGTTTCCGTAGTCAATTTTCATTTATTTCTCTCTTTACATCTCTACTGTGCACATGGGGCATTGATAAAACACTACAGAAAAGCAATCTGTACATGCTTATATATCAACGCATACTCATCAGAGAGGAGAAAAAAGACACCAGCTTAAAACTGTGACAAATTGCAACAGCAGAACACATTATAAAAATTAATTTTAGAAAGAAAAAGAAAAAAAATGAATTATTCCTAATGCATAAATTTTACTTTGGAAACAAGCCCAGGTAATTTGGAACTCAAAAACCCAAAATGAAATTCAGATGAAGAGAATTTTGGAAGCATCCGTACTCGAAAAACAGTTAAAAGCCAGCTTCCAACTGCTAAACTTGTCCTGGAAAAGGAAAAGTGTTTTCACCAACCTTCTAATAAGACATCAGAGTGCGATGAGTCCTATACTTTATTCTAGCACTTATCACAGGGCATGTGACGCAATAAAGCACTCTATAATATTGGAGTAATGCTTACCAAGCAGTAAAGAAAACACTTTTAATACCCTTCTTATGGAAACAAGACTAGTTAACACGTGAGATAGTAAAAAGCGGAACATGCGCTGGAGAGTCCAATGACAAGAAGGCCTGAGGACGGAGCTCCAAAAGAAAGTAAAATGCTGCCCATTTCTCACAGAAGAAACTTCTGCTATGTAAAATGTGGGCAGTCCATGAAGATGAAAGCCTTCCGTGTGGGGATAAGTCAGCCCCTAAAGGCGAAGAGAAGGGTGAAGTCTAAAGTCTAAAAAAAGATGAAGGAAGAAAATGCCTAATCCAACAGTGACAGGAAAGAAGGCCAAGCCTGGGAGTGAATGGTAATAATAGCACATAGCTACAGGGAAGAAGGGAAGAAGCCATGCTGAAAGCTAAATCCTGAAGCTAATGATTAATAAAGGGGAAGCCTCAAGACCTAGAACCAAGCATAGCATATCAAAGACATCAGCCTGAACGTGACATCGAACAGCCTTTTCATAAACTCTAAAGGCCTGGACAGCCTACTTCGCTATCAACCAAAGCCCACGGTTAGACCATGTCTGTGCTTCTGATCTTATCATTCCGAATCCAATAGTGACAAATTATGGTGTATAGAAATGTGTACCCCCCCCCTCGGTTGAGATTGTGGCCCACTTTCCGAATCAAACACAAATCTGCCTTGAAACAGCCCGAGAACAGGGGAAGAAAGTCTTCCGTCAGCTACATCTCTTTCCAAAATTAAAGGAGCTGTTGGCCTAGGTTCCTTCATGAGACTCAAAGATACCCTCAGATCTAGGAAATTAACCGGATAACTGCAACGAGGGATCTTTAGCTAAGTGGCAAGACACCCCTACACGCTTACAAGGAACACCGAGCTCTGGATAGAGAGAAAATAGAAACACATTTCATTGAGGGGAATAATACATTTACCTAGGCCATGGAACTAGCAGTCTTAAGGAGTGACGTAATACCAAGCATTCATTCACACTACCAAATATTAGAAAGCCATCTTTAGGAATAAGCCAGTTCAGACATCCAAATATTACTCCTCTCAAGACAGAAGGCCAGAGGCTGAAGAGGTAGCACTCAAGATGGAAAGCAGAGACAGCTATTACTATAGTTCTGAGTGGATGTCGTTGTCACAGGCCATCTGGATAGCAAATAATCCAAAAGGGGAAGGAAGCAGGGACACTAAACTATTCACAGGACAGGAATAATCGTGAGCAGGCAAATATCCCGATGATGGCAGATCCTGACTCCAGTTATATGAACATAATTAGAGCCCCGCTGGATCAGACCAGTGGTCCATCTAGTCCATCCTGTCTCAAAAAGTGGTCAACCAGTTCCTCTAGAGGGCAAACAACAGGGCACAGAAGCCGAGGTCTTCCCTTGATGTTGCCTCCTGACCAGGGCTCATTTCGTAGAAAAAGAGTTGCAGGAGCTCATTAGCGTAACTCATTAGCATAACTTGTTTGCATATGCCACACCCCCTGACATCACCGGAAGTGTGTCAGAAGGCAACACCCACTGCTCAGGCTCCACTGGACTGTTTTGGATTGCTAGCTATTGGGGGGGGACGTGCAGATCTGTCCTCACAGAGGAGGGAGAGCTTGTACCTGAATAACACTTGGTCTTAAAGGTGCCACTGGACTGTTTTGGACCGGGGGGCTGGGGGGGGCTCTGCAACTTACCTGACTGCTTCTTGCTCTGACTGAGAGCTGCTGGGAGCAGGGGGTGTGGCTTGTTTCATGTGCCCGCCCCCTGGGCTCTTTCGCTCCTGTGCACTCCTGCAGGAAATGACCCCTGCTCCTGACAGTAGTATTCAGAGGTTTTCTGCAACTGATGGTGGAGGTTCCCTTTAGCCACTATGGCTAGTAGCCCCTGATAGAGCTGTCCTACACGAATCTGCCGAATCCCCTTCTTAGAGCTGACTAGGGATGGACATGAACCAGCTCAAAAACGAAAGTCCGTGACAAATTGTGGCTGGTTCATGGTTCGCGAAGTCAGGTTCGTGGCAGGTGAAGCTGTTTGTAGAGATTCATGCTGATTCATGAGTAGATACATTTCCAGACAGATCCAGGCAGTTGAACAAATTTAGAGCAGTAGAACAAATTTAGAGTCTGGCGGCACCTTTAAGACCAACAAAGGTTTATTCAAGGCATAAACTTCCATGTGCGTGCACACTTTTTCAAATACACTGAAATGGGAAGTAAGGTTCAAACTTATAGACAGGCTGAACAGCAAATTTGCATGTAACTTGATGACGTTTTAAGATAAGCAAAAATAATTAAATAACAACCTATACGGTTATAAAGTCAACAGTTGTAAAGTAATAAATATGTCAATAAATAAAGAAATATGTCTCAGACTCCGGGCTCTCTTTGTAGCAGGAACTCCTTTGCATATTAGGCAACACACCCCTAATGTAGCCAATCCTCCAAGAGCTTACAGAGCTCTTCTTACATGGCCTACTGTAAGCTCTTGGAGGATTGGCTACATCAGGGGTGTGTCGCCCAATATGCAAAGGATTTCCTGCTACAGACTTATTTTGTACAGATTATACCATAGGGTTGCCAGCCTCTAGGTGGGGCCTGGAGATCTCCCACTTTTACAACTGATCTCCAACTGACAGAGATCAGCTCCCCTGGAGAAAATGGCTGCTTTGAAGGGTGGACTCTATGGCACTGTACCAGACTGAGGCCCCTCCCCTCCCCAAACCCCGCCCTCTCCTGGCTCCACCCCCAAAGTCTCCAGGTATTTTCCAACCCAGACCTGAAAACCCTATTATACCAAGATGGCCTCCAAACACACATCCTTCCTCTTTCACTTTATTAGAACTTTTCTAATGACCTTAAACCTTTCTCTTCTATCCCACCTAGTGTTATTGGGTGAAGTACGATTCTGTATCATCTTTTTTTTTAACCAGCTATCTGTGACATAGAGAGAGGAGTTGGTCCTTGCATCAAGATGGAGACAGTGGGGGTATAGAAAGACAGATCAAAATAGGGACCATCTGCAGTAGAAGTGATGAGGGTGTTTTGGGGTTTTTTTGGTACTGTGGATGGGTCAAGGAAGACAAGATGCAACCAGCCCTGTTTCCAAGTGTTTGCAAAAACTGGAAATATAATCAGAGGTCATTTCGGGGGGGAACGCGGGGGAACGCAGTTCCCCCGGGTGAGGTACAGGGGGCGGGGCACATGATGATGCCCCGCCCCCTGCTTCCGGCTGCCCTGCTTCAAGCCCTCATTCAGCCAGGAGGAGGCAGGAGAAGAGGGAGGGTAAGTTCGTCCCCCCCCGCCTCCCCCCACCCCTGCCTGCCTGGGGCCAGGGAGGGCCTTGGCGGGGCTTCCCCGCACTCCCGCTGGCCTTGCAGGTCCACCGCCAGGCCCCTGATGTCAGGGGGTGTGGCATATGCTAATGAGTTCCCCTAGCTCTTTTTCTACAAAATGACCCCTGAATATAATAGAGTGGTTACTCCCACCCGCAATACAGATGCTCTACTTATGTGGGTGGTAGGCCAACAGTGCAGCCAAGCCACAAGGAAGTCTGTGCATAAGAGAAAAAACAATTCATAATTAGATAAAGGAAGAGGCATACCCTTGAGCATAGTTAGAACACAAACTATTAAGACTTCTTTCTAAAGCTGATATAGTGGGTGTGAATGCACAAGGGGTGACATGATAACTTGTTGGCAGAGTTCGGGAAATAAACCAATCCATGCTTTGGAGTTTGCTTTCAATAAATTTACAGCAACAAGGTTTTGCAAAAAAGACAATAACTGACTGCAGGCCATTAATGCAACCAGGGCTTTTTTTGTGGAAAAAGCCCAGCAGGAACTCATTAGCATAATAGGCCACACCTAACCGCAGGAACTCATTAGCATATAAGGCCACACCCCTGACAGCACTGCTCATTGGCATATTAGGCCACACCCTCATGTTACCAGAAGTGTACTCATCCAGCCACACCCACCTTTTGCTTCTTATTCTGTTTACCTTGTTTGTTGCCAAAACCCAGGGCTTTTTTTGTAGCAAGAACTCCTTTGCATGTTAGGCCACACACCCCTAATGTAGCCAATCCTAATGAGTTTCTGCTGTTGGGTGTGGCCTATTATGATAATGTGTTCCTGCTGGGTGTGGCCAACTTGGAAGCCAGCCGGAACTCTGTTCCTGTGCGTTCCTCCCCAAAATAGCTCTGAATGCAACAGAGAGACCTTCAGAGCACAAGCAGTGACACACAGCAGAGAGACAAAACAAGAGTTGGACTGAGCGGCAAGGGAAAAATTCAATCAACCCTAAACGCTAGAGAAGGCTCCACAGCTCCCCCTAGTGTACAAGTGGACTGAGCTACTCTTTCAGTGGTATTTACAGTGACTGGACTCTTAGCAAGCTGTCGCTTTCCCAACACCCCTTCTGGACAGCATGTGTACTATTCCACCATGTTTAGTTTTGCTAGAAGGTTCCAATAGCGGTCACCAGGCAATGGTTTTGTGAGAGGATCAGCAGTCATTTCTTTGGTTGGCAAATACTGCATGTTAATGAGTCCTTGATTCTGCATATCTTGCAGAAGATGATGCTTAAAATCAACGTGTTTAGACCATGGGTTGACCTTTTCAGTCTGTGACACTTTTATACACCCTTGATTGTCCTCAAAATATGTTACTGGTTCAGGTCCATCTAGTCCTAAGTCTAAAATTAAGTGGCAAATCCAGATAGCCTCTTGGCATGCTTGTGCAGCTGCAACGTATTTGGCAGTATTTTCGGTAACTAGACTCTTAGCAGGCCGTCTCTTTTCCAACAAAACTAACAAAGGGCTGGTAATTTAGGATCATATTTGTTTTCTTGCTAATAAAGACCTATTTTTGCATGGCACTGAAGAATAGACTTCTTTTTATGCAATGTTAGTGGCAACGATATAAGCATTCTACAGCAAACCTCCAGGTATCTCTCTCCACCTCCTTTCACAGAATCTTGTCTAATAACTTTGCTATCTGCTTTTATGACCAGGAAATTGTGTAATTTTTTTTGAATTCTTCTCAGGGGGGAAAGTACTAAATGATTTCACTCCTGCAGCAATAATAACAAACGTCCTCTCTCTCGGCACAGTTCTCTCACTGATAGTTAAACATGCATCCAATATGAGGAAACCGTCATCTCCTAACCTCGCTTTCTCCAATGGGAAACGGATGTTCTATTGTCACGATGTTCCACTTGCGGCTTTGGCTCAGAGCAGCAAGTCCATCTCTAGGGCCAGTTCAGACATTGGTTTTGAATACTTCAGTTGACGTCACATGCGCGAGATAAAGCGGGGGGGAAAGCGAGGCTATTTCCTCTGGAGGAATTTGACCCACAGTTTCGTGATCACACACTCCTTGGAAGCTGAGGGCACAGCCCGCCACTGCGTGATCAGACGCAACCGCGGGTGAGTCAAGGTTTGTGGGGGGGTTTTCGCTGTTTGTTTCCGATGCACTTAAATGAGGCGTCAGTGAATTGCATCTTCGCACTGAGGACTCCCTATGGAGTTTGCGATGATGCACATATACAGAAAAGGGGGGGAAAACAATGGCATGGAGTTGGGATGGCCTGATCAGACCGTCCTGACGCCATGAGAGCATGCTGGAGCAATCAGACGGGAAAGTCCGTCCGTGGCCCATCGCAACCAGTTTACTACTGGATTTCCCCCAGTGTCTTTTAACTCCGCTTCTGCGGTGGAGCACAGCGGGTTGCCGACAGCTGCAGGGCACTTCTCAGATGTTGTTGTCTGATCGTGCCCTTTAAATCCACCCGGCATTCGCGCCTATGGCAGGTCTAATTGTGCGTATGAGCGCAGCCTTCCTTCACTCTAAAGTATAGCGGTCAATCCACTGAAGCATTTTAAGTGGATCATGGATTTGTTGCCTGGCTTTAGCATAGTATTCAAAACAAAAAATTGCACATTACTTATGCTTCATTACAGATACCTTTTTGGAAATAATGGAAGAAAAAAGTGAAACAACCTGCAAATTAACAAAAGCTAACACGCATTCTAGCTTCATCAACAGCATCCTCTGTGAACTGGAAGACCACTGCTGAAACTTGGGCGATCGTGGAATTTGCTGCAGTTGAAGTCCACCTGCATCTGGCATATCTATTGGGCTGGATCCAGCCATCTTTTTACTCAACGGCAACCTATCAGGTTCAGTTCAAGGTACTGATTACCAACTTCAAAGCCCTGAATGGCCTTGGAACCATGTATCTTCAGGACCTCCACTCCTGCTATGCTCCACTGCGACAGCTTTACAATCACCTGAACAAAGCCTTCTGAAGTTGACACCAAGCAAGTGGGTAAGAGCTAGGGTTACCAGGTCCCCTTGTCATGCCGGCAGGGGGATTCGGGGGGGGGGCATTCTGGGATGTCCCCAATGCATGGAAGTGACATCATCATGTTGAGGATATTGCATGGCATCCCAGAAGAGACATCATCATGTTGAGGACATCGCATGGCAACGCTCTGGTTTTGGGACAAAACTCTATGGTAAAACTGGCTTCAAACCATAGAGTTTTGCCCTCAAACCAGAGCATCACTGTGCAACATCTCCGATGTGATGATGTCACTTCGGGGTGTCGTCCTCACATTGGGGATGTCGTTTAGCAATGCTGCTGTTTGGGGGCAGGGTTTCCCCCGCTGGCCAGCTGATTGCTGGCGAGTCGAAACCCCAATAACTAGGAGAACCCCTACCAGGACCTTAGGACTGGCAACCTGAGTAAGAGCAACAACTGCCTGCACGCATACATTCTCAGTTGTAGGGGGGCCTCCCCACATTTCAGAATGGCCTTCTGAGGAAGCCAGGAAGCCTCTCACACTTGTTGTTGTTGTTGTTGTTCAGTCGCACAGTCGAGTCCGACTCTTCACGACCCCATGAACCAGATCACGCCAGGTCTTCCGGTCTTCCGCTGTCCTCTGAAGTTTGCTCAACTTCATGTCCGTTGCTTCTATAATTCCACAAATGGTGTAGAACCAGGGGTCATTTCGTAGAAAAAGAGCTAGGGGAACTCATTAGCATAACTCATTAGCATATGCCACACTCCCTGACATCAGGGGCCCGGCGGTGGACCTGCAAGGCTGGTGGGAGTGCAAGGAAGCCCCGCCAAGGCCCTCCCTGGCCCCAGGCAGGCAGGGGTGGGGAGAGGCGGGGAGGAAGCAACTTACCCTCCCTCTTCTCCTGCCTTCTCCTGGCTGAATGAGGGCTGGAAGCAGGGCGTCCGGAAGCAGGGGGCGGGGCTTTGTCATGTGCCGAGCCCCCCTGCACCTCACCCGGGGGAACTGTCTTCCCCCCCGAAATGACCTCTGCGTAGAACATTATTGTTCACGTTGCCATTTTTACCACATGCACTCTTTAAGAGCTTGTACACGACTGCTTGTATAGGATACCTGTTAGTATCTTAATCAGGAAACAAGTAAACTTTCATAAAGATCTTGCTGCTCCTCCCCCCTCCCTCCCCTTCCCTCCCCCCTAGGTAAGCCATGCACACGAATGGTCATGCGGGGTTATCTGGAGGACTTGCATGAGATTGGGCTCCGGGGCCGGAGGTGCTTTAATATTTCAGTGAATCCTTTAATAATGGGTCTGATTTTGACCAGAAGTGGCTACTGCTGTTTGAAAAGCAAGCTCCGGCTTGATTTTTGCTCGTGACAGTAAACGTCAAGGTCCTTCCAAGAAGCTATTAAAACGGAAGAGTACAAGCTACTTAGTAGCAAAGCGAACACATTTTTTTTTAAAAAAAAACAACCTTTTTTATTTTTGAATATGAAATTGGAACACATTGACAATAACAGAGGGCCCCGAAACAAAGGAAGATGATGTATTATACAAAGATATGTCTCTTCTGCATTATTACAAAGACAGGTCAAAAGGTCTTTGTTGTTGTTCAGTCGCACAGTCGAGTCCGACTCTTCGCGACCCCATGGACAAGATCACGCCAGGCCCTCCTGTTTTCTGCCGTCCTCTGAAGTTTGCTCAACTTCATGTTCGTTGCATCTGTGACACTGTCTAACCATCTCATCCTTTGCCGTCCCCGTCTTCTTTGACCTTCCGTCTTTCCCAGCATCAGGGTCTTCTCCAGTGAGTGCTCCCTTCTCATTGGGTGGCCAAAGTATTTGAGCTTCAGTTTCATTATCTGGCCTTCCAGGGAACAGTCAGGGTTGATTTCTTTTAGGACTGACTGATTCGATCTCCTTGCAGTCCAAGGGACTCTCAAAAGGTTTTACAAATAAGTATTTTTTCAGCAGTACATTGTAATGTTATAATAATTAAACACCATCAACTAACAACTGACTCATGGTGACCCCCTCATGGGGTTTCAAGGCAAGAGGTCAGTGGGGGGGGGGTTTCCAGTGCCTTATGGTTGCCAACCTCCTGGTGGTGGCTGGAGATCTCCTGGAGAAAATAGCCACGTTGGAAGGTAGACTCTATTGGCATCATACCCCACTGAAGTCCCTCCCCTCCCCAAACCCCACCCTCCTCAGGCTCCACCCCCAAAATCTCCATGTATTTCCCAACCTGGAGCTTGTAACCCTGCATTGCCTCCACCTGCATAGCAACCCAGTTCTTTGTTGATGGTCTCCCATCCAAGTACTAATGGCTCACCCAGATTAGCTTCTGCGCTCTGATAAATTTAGGCTTCCTCTGGCCTATTCAGGCTTTTTTTCGTAATGCGTTGTCATATATTATGATATTTTTAAAAACACGCTCATACAATAAAATCATCAGGATGTGTGTGTTGCCTTCAGTTTAGGTGGTCTACTATACTTTCACTGATCCTGCATATGAAATAAAAAGGTAAAGGCTTCCCTTGCTCGAAAGCCAGTCGAGTCCGACTCTAGGTTTGCGGTGCTCATCTCCGTTTCAAAGCCGAAGAGCCAGCGCTGTCCGAAGACTTCTCCGTGGTCATGTGGCCAGCATGACTAAACACCAAGGCGCACGGAATGCTGTTACCTTCCCACCGAAGTGGTCCCTATTTATCTACTTGCAATTTCTTGCTTTCGAACTGCTTGGTTGGCAGGAGCTGGAACTAGAGACGGGAGCTCACTCCATCATGCGGCACACTCGGGTCTCGAACTGCTGAACTACCGACCTTCATACCTCATACTGACATATGAAATACAGGGAAATATTTTTTTTAGGATATAATTGGGATTTTCCATACAGCTCTTCCGCCAGGCTTTTGAGTAGGAGCCGCCGCCACCACTGTACCATCACCGCACCACCGCCACCAATTCGAGTGGGTACCATCGGGGAGGGAGATGGCCCTGGGACGAAGAATGGATGGTAGCGCTGCCTGGAACTTACTTTGTTACTCCGTTGTTCTGGGTCCATCTTTACCAGAACCCCATCTTGCGATTAAGGACTTTTGTGACAACTAGAGCTCTTTTTGTAGCAGGTACTCATTTGCATATTAAGAGACACACCCCTAATGTAGCCAATCCTCCAGGAGCTTACAGTAGCCCCTGTAAGAAGATCTCTGTAAGCTCTTGGAGGATTGGCTACATTAGGGGAGTGTGGCCTAATATGCAAAGGAGTTCCTGCTACAAAAAGAGCTAAATGATTGTTTTATTCTGTTTTTAATTGTATCAATCTTGGCATACGTGCCTCATCTGTTAGCCGCCCTGAGCCCGTTTGGGGAGGGCGGGTTATAGATCTAAAAATAAATAAAAATAAAATACATTTAATTTGCATTGAAATCTTCCCCACTGTCATCATGATTTCTCAAATTGTATCATACCAGCCCATGAAGGTAATTTATTTATCATGGGAGCTGTGCATTCTGAATGCACCCTTAGTCTTCGTATGCAAAGTCTTTTGAAGAGGTTTTTCTGTTTAGGTGGAGTGACCAGGGAATTTCTACAACAGAGGAAGAGGAACAATTTCAAAAAAAGCGACGCGTTGTCTGTAGTGAGCAAATTTAAAATATGTAGCAACTCTTTGGATCCAGGGATCCTGGAGGGGTAGATTCGTTCCTGAAGTTTGTCTCAGAAGTTTCCCTGCATATATTAGGAGTTGCCTTGGGTCAATTTTGACTGAAGTATGCTGAATTTGCTCACTTTTTGAAAGAGAATTCATGCAAAAAAGTTCAACTGCACTTTAGGCAGTGTTTTCGCTAGACCTGAACTAATTTTTGCAAAGCGCTTTATCTTCGAAGGTGAATATCCCCAGCCAAATAAAACAGGAGAAATCTCCAAGGTACACATCTCTGTTTAAAGGACAGGAACCACTTTCCCCAAACTTAGTACTCTCACTCATCTTGCACTTGGAAATTATCTATATATCTAATTCTCAAGTCGCCCCCTGGTGTGCGGATACTTAAATCTGCACGTCGGGGGACCTGGGGGGGGAGGGAGAGGTTTGTGCGCATGTGGGGCGGGCCCATGTGTGCACAAAAATTCTAAATCTGCAAAAAAAACCATCGTGGAGATGTTTAAATCCCCTCGAAACTCACAGAGCGTCCCCTGCGCATGTGCAGGGAACGCTCTGCGACCGCCGCTGCCTGGAAGGTGAGCGGCGAGCTGGGAGGGGGGCCCCTTGCTTTGGAGCTGTGGGGGAGGAGAAAAAGCCGCGAGGGCCGAGCGTCTTGCCGCTTGGCCCTCGCTTCGGAGCCGAGGGGT
>NW_015175403.1:120322-126232 GCF_001447785.1 Gekko japonicus | reverse complement strand
GGGACTTACCTCCTCCTGCTGCTTCCTCCTCCGCCTTCTGACTTTGGAGCTCCGTTTGGAGCTCTGCCTCCCTCCCCACCCCCCCACCCCTGCGAGTATCGCAGGTCCACCCCTTGTTTGACATAAATCCCAAACAAACCTTTCATGTCATAACACAGAAAAGTTTTAGAAATTCAGAATCAATTGTACTTGTATTGAACCTGACAAATTTATTCAGCATTTTGATTCATGTCATAACCAGTACTGTAACGATTAAGCATTGTACAGCAAAATAAGGCTTACTACAAATATGGATGCGTGGAAGACATGCACACACACACTTTAATAGACTTGCTGAAACACTTTTGGTACCTTTGAATTTCCTTAGATGTTTCAACTGAGCAGGAAATTTCACCCCCAAAATTCACTCGAAGCATAATCTGATAGCAATGCAAACTTTGATTGTCTTATCAACCAGATAAATATCCCTGATATCTTTATCTTTCAGTGCTAGGAATCAAACTGTCCATATGAATTATTCAGCCTTGCCTTCTGGCAGTGTGAAAGTGAAATGGAGACCGCACACACACACAACCTTATCTCTACAGTATTTTTGAGCCTAGTTTTCGAGGTATTCAAGATGATTTCACATTTTAATATCCATCAACCTAGTAGAATTCTGTCCAGCTCTTCTGCTTGCTGTGTCACTGCATTGCAGGCAAGGCCATCTACAAGGCCAGCAGACCCCAGGGTTGCCAGGTCCCCCAAGGGGACTAGGATCCGCTTAGTTCATTGTTTCATTGAATGAAGCTTGACGTTTGCGCTTGACCACATGGAGCCCAAGCCAGCCATGCGGTCCGAACTGGATACGTTACAGCTACTTTCTGTATATTCAAACACTATGTAGACTACAATAAGCAATATTTCACATGCATGTGTTCTTACACAGTCCAATGGAAATCCTAACCTCTCCCTCCCCCACAAACCTGTTATTACTACTGGACACTGGATAGCCAGTTGTATAAACGGTGATCAGCCCGTGATTATAAATAAAAACGGTTTTTTAAAATCTGTTTGGTGTATATGTTGTTGTTAAGGTTCCTTTCACATGCATTTTTTTTTTTTGCACAGCCTTATGGGAGTATAAGCATCCTCCACACAAATTATTTATTTACTTTACCTGACCATCCGTGACCTGTGGGAGAATCAGTTTCACCTACCGCACAGATGGAAAAGCAGCAGGGAAGGCAAAAGGAAAGAAAACAAACACCACAGCTACTGCACCATGGCAAAACGTCTGAGAGCTGCCCAAGAATACAGCAATAAGGACATCTGAGGCTCAGCTCAGGAGTGATCACAGTTGTTAAACACGGTATGATCACCTGCCGAACACGCTCACCATGAAAGTTACGGCAGCTCTACTGGGAATTTGCAGTTCTGCTCATGGCAGACACCCACCAAACCAAATCATGGAAGTAACATCATAAGATCGCAAAGCAACGCTAATGCTTCAACACACATAAGCATCACTGTACAGTATGCCTCTGTGCATGCTTCACTAGGCCTGCTACAGTGGCTGTTGCAGACATAAGTTTGTCCTATAATATCTGCCATCAGAATCTGGAATGGGGGCATGGCTGCCAATCTCCAGGTGGGGCCTGGAGATCTCCTGGTATTGCAATTGTCCTCCAGACTTCAGAGATCAGTTTTCCTGGATAAAATGGCTACTTTGGAGGGTAGGCTCTATGTTACTGTACCCTGCGGAGGGTTCTATGAAAAAAGCCCACGGGAAAAAAGCCCACAGAACCCCCCCCCCATGGTCGGAGATGCTTACAGGAAATAAGCCCACATGGGGAAAAGCCCTTGCATAAAAAAGCCGACACAGAAAAAAGCCCATGTGGAAAGAAGCCCACATGGAAAAATACCATCTAAAGCACCATAAAGGTAAAGGTAGAGGTTCCCTTGCTCAACTCTAGGGTTGCGGTGCTCATCTCCGTTTCAAAGCCGAAGAGCCAGCGCTGTCTGAAGACGTTTCCGTGGTCATGTGGCCGGCATGACTAAACTCCGAGGCGCACGGAACGCTGTTACCTTCCCACCAAAGCAGTACCTATTTATCTACTTGCAATTTCTTGCTTTTGAACTGCTAAGTTGGCAGGAGCTGGAACTAGAGACGGGAGCTCACTCCATCATGCGGCACACTCGGGTCTCAAACTGCTGAACTACTGACCTTCCACATCCTGCAGTTCAGCGTCTTAACCACTTGAGCCACCGCAGCTCCATAGATATTTATAATTGTGGATAACCATTCATCTCCATTTATGAGAATGAACAGGTATTACCTATATTTGATATTGTTGTTTCAGGATGAAAACATGTCATATTCATATGCAACCATTTGTGTTGTGATTTTTATCGTATAATTAAATAATAATTTTGCTATGCAGGTCCCTCTGCAGTCCATCAACTGGAGACCACACACTGGGATGACTGAAATGGAAAAGGGAATTAAGAGAAGGAGGAGGAGGAGGAGGAGGAGGAGGAGGAGGGGGTTGGGTTTACACCGCCCAGCCCTTCACTACCCAAAGGAGCCTCAGAGCGGCTTACAAATTCCTTTCCCTTCCCCTCCCCACAAGAGACACCCTGAGAGGTGGGTGGGGCTGAGAGAGCTCTGACAGAAACTGCTCCTTTTTCAAGGACAGCCCTTACCAGAACTATGGCTTGCCCAAGGTCATCCAGCAGCTGTGAGTGGAGGAGTGGGGGAATCAAACCTGGTTCTCCCAGATTAGAGTCCGCGCACTTAACCACTACACCAAACAATTAAGAGTATTGTGAAATCCCTCACAACTGTTTGTAGTTTTTGGTGACCGTTCCAGGGCTGCTTCATGATGCTTCCATATTCTTATAGGAAACTGACGATCTCTATCTGCTGCACCCTCAATATATGTCGAAAAGAAGTCAGTGAGCACCTCACTGTAGCTGTCTTCGTCTGGAAATGTGGCAGCAAGCGCATCAAAAACAGTTCCACATCATTAACCTGGCTTGCCACAAACTAACAC
Source organism: Gekko japonicus (assembly GCF_001447785.1). Lineage (NCBI taxonomy): Eukaryota > Metazoa > Chordata > Lepidosauria > Squamata > Gekkonidae > Gekko > Gekko japonicus. The sequence continues at coordinate 123,197 of NW_015175403.1, read as the reverse complement.
TGGCTAATGCACAGGCAGGTTGCTTAGAGGTGAAAAAGAGACAATATGAGGCACTACATGAAACGGTTGCCACTTCTGTGCAACAATATGAGCAAGGGGAAGATCAACTTACCTAATTACTTAAGGAGACTGGCTAATTTGCAATGAAGAATTATATCTGAGTTATTATCATTGTTGTTACACCAGTTTGGTGTAGTGGTTAAGTGCGCAGACTCTAACTTGGTTGAACCGGGTTTGATTCCCCACTCCTCCACTTGGACATGCTGATGTGACCTTGGGCAAGCCATAGTTCTGATAAGAGCTGTCCTTGAAAAAGAGCAGTTTCTGCGAGAGCTCTCTCAACCCCACCTACCTCACCTACCTGTTGTGGGGAGGGGAAGGGAAAGGAGCTTGTAAGCCGCTCTGAGACTCCTTTGGGTAGTGAAGGGTGGGGTATAAATCCAATCTCCTCCTCCTCTTCTTCTTCTTCAAAGTATTCTTATTATTGTTGTTATTAAAAGTTGTTGTTAAATAATTGTTGCTTTTACTTATTAGGGTTAGGCAGTTTTTTTGTCATGGTCACTGGGTGTACCACACTATATTTGTTAAAATACAAGTAAAGGGAAATCGAGCTAGGAAATCAACTTATTTTATATGTTATCTTATGGTTTTGTTATCTTGTGGTTTTAATTTTTTATAACAAAGTAAGTAAATAATATTAATTATTTGAAGAATTTTAAGCTATGTAGTTGTTCAAAAACTGTGTATACTAGACAGTCTATATATAATTTAATTTAACATCTTTCTGTCTTTACTTCAGAAATTACCTGCCATTTGCCCCCAAATTCCTTTTTGGACTCTGCAAGCAAAATGTGCAAGGATGAGGGAATCAAATACTATTATGAGAATGAAGCGGTATATTTAATTTTATTTAAAAATATTTCTATATACAGTTTAATTTCTGTTGTTATTGTTTCCTCTTCTTAATAAAGTGTGTTGATAACAAAATGGTCACTTTTATTTCCTGTATTTTCCCTTCCAAGCTCTCAAGAGCATTAAAGCCATCTTCATACAGGTCACTTTTGTATAGTAATGAAGTAATTTACTAATAACATAGCAAGTTATTATTTAAGTATACTTGATAAAATCACAACACAAATTGTTGCATTAGAATATGACATGTTTTCATTCTAAAACAACAACATAAAATGTAAGTAATCCCTGTTCATTCTCATAAATGGAGATGAATGGTTATCCACAATTATAAATATCTATGGTGCTTTAGATGGTATTTTTCCATGTGGGCTTCTTTCCACATGGGCTTTTTTCTGTGTCGGCTTTTTTATGCATGGGCTTTTCCCCATGTGGGCTTATTTCCACATTGGCTTTTTTCCTGTGAGTATTTACGACCGTGAGGTTTTTTTCTGTATGCTTCTTTCCTGTCGGCTTTTTTCTGGTTACCCCTGCTGAGGTCCCTCCCCACAAACACTGCCCTCCTGAGGCTCCACCCCCAAAATCTCTAGTTATTTCCCAACCCAGAGCTGGCAATCCTCAACCGAAGCCTAAATTTGAGAGATATTCAGCTACAAGTCCTGGTTCTGCCAAACCTTTCATGGAGCCAAACCAAATGATTCCAAGGATTCCTGGGAAACATGTAGGATTTTACCACTAGCTTCTCATTTTGCCGTCAACCTTAAAAACTTTCTTCTGCATCCCTGAAGTCTGCACAGTTGAATATAGAGCCACACTGAAAAAAATGTTTTGGGATTAGGTAACAGAAAGGAATATCCGACATAGAAAACTGGAATTAATTCCAAGAAAAGCTTTGCTCTGGTGACGGCCATCAGGACAAATTAGGCCCAATTCACATGGTTGTTTGACTAAATAACAGCTGGTCTAATGATGCTCTGTGTGAAGCTGTTGTCACAATTCATTTGTTCTTAGTGAACCATCTTCTGAACTAACAAGGAAAGACACGGTTCTTGGGTGCACAAGAAGTCACAATCCAGGATAGGGCATCTATGAGGACAGGGCTTCAAAAAAGTAAGTAATCACAGGAAAGCAGAGATACTTTTGAAATCTTATCATGCTAATTTATACTAACAGGGCATGATGGATTGCAAAGAAATACAGGCTTTTAAAAACGCTGCTTGTGTCAGAGAGTCAGGGAGGTTGTGAGTTAATCTTCCCTGGAGAGAACAGCTTGTGTGATTGGCTGTTCTGCTTGATCTCTGATTGGCCAGCATCAGCTGAGAGAAAAAATAAAACAGCTGATCTGGAGGGAGAAGATTCTTTCACCTTTTGGTCTTTGTCTGAAATCTAACGTCTGGATCAGTAACCAGAGAGTTTGGCTTCTGAGGGAAGAGACTTCGGGAGTCAGTGATTTCTGTCAGGGAATTGTCAGAAAAGTACTTCTACAGAGAGGAGAATAAGGACCCCATTGTCTTAAATATATTAGAACTAACCTGAGGGAAAATTTAGGTTCTCAGTCAAGAAAGCTACAGAACAGCCTTATACAGACAACAGATACTGGAGAAGGATTCGACAGATGGTCTGGGTAGTTAGAGAGAACTCCCGTACAAGCCAAATACTAAGAGGAGTTAAATATTTTGTCAAAGGCTTTCATGGCTGGAGTTCATTAGTTGCTGTAGATTTTCCGGGTTCTGTGGCTGTGGTCTTGGCATTGTAGAGCCTGACGTTTCGCCAGTAACTGTGACTGGCATCCTCAGAGATATAACACAGAAAGATGGAGTACTCTCCTTGACACAGAGAGTACTCCATCTTTCTGTGTCATACTCTGAGGATGCCAGTCACAGTTACTGGCGAAACGTCAGGCTCTACAATGCCAAGACCACAGCCACAGAACCCGGAAAATCTACAGCAACTAATGAACTCC
>NW_015175403.1:85269-120048 GCF_001447785.1 Gekko japonicus | reverse complement strand
GGCGGCGGCGAAAGAACAATGGCGGCGAGGCGATCCGAGGAGGCGACGACCAGATCGGATGAAGGCGGAGCCGGGGCGACGCAACTGCGAAACGACGCGGCACGGTAGGAGCCCGATGGGACGTGAAAGCTGGAAGCTGCAGTCCGAAGCAGTGCGCACCAGAGAAGGAAGCCATCAAAGCCTGCCAAGAGTTGGTCGCCAGCCACCCGGATGCCAGGAACAACGGCCGAAAGCCAGCCGGATGAGGAGGAAAATACGCCGCATGGGTGCTGCTAGGTAATCCCGTCCCCGTGAATCTGTGGCCATAGTTAGGGTACAAACTACGCAAGTAGTATAATGTAAACCGCTCTGAGACCCATTAAGGGGGTCATGGGCGGTATAGAAATTGGAAATGTAATGTAATGTAAAAATCTGCAGTTTTCTGGTCCCGATGGGACTATCGCGGACTTTCACCTGTCTGATCATTCCACCAGCGCACAATCCTCCCATCGGGGTGGTCTGACATCAGACCATCCCGAGCAGGCGCGATTTTTAAAAAATCACTACTCAATATGTGCTTAAACGCATTTAAAAAGGAGGCTGCGGAACCCCGATCCAGTGCCACGAACACTTCAATGTTTTGAATGACCCGTGAGTTTAAGGATGATCAGTTAATGGGATGGGAGCTGGAGGGAGGAGGGGTCTTTCGACATGCAAAATAGTCCCTCCAGTGAGCATGATCTCAATGGCAAGGGGGACGGCCGGGACTCGTTTAGTCCAGCCCTGCAAGCGTGGGTCAGAACAGGAAACGAAAGAAGAATTTTGTCATGCTTGGGCTGTCCTGTTGGTCAGAATTACGGCTATGCCTCCCTCATGTGGTGCTTTGAACGTTTGATTCCGTGCACGCGTGGATCTACAAGGATGTGCGATCACACCTATGCGCATGTGCAAAAAAGTTAAAAAAAACACAAGACCACTGTACGCACCTCCTTCAGTAGACGCCGTCTAGACATTCCACAGCAGAAGCACCGTGCGGTAAGGCAATTCCCCCGGGGGATGTCTGGTTGTGCAAGGATGGATTTAAAAGATCGGGATCAAATCTGAGCCAGCATAATGGCGGGATTAGCTGCCCGTCTGAACGCACCCTAAGACACTGTATTCAAGATTCTGTGTAACATGTGTAACATGGCAAAAACCTCTCACCGAAAAGAACTTGAAACTCAGAAATGAAGCTTCGACAACACTCTCTTGTATGTTCAAAAGCCTTAAGTCTATATATATATTAGAAAGTTTTATCTCAGCATCCTCTATACTTTGAATCCTCCTATTTATATATTCCCTGCCAGTTCAATAAAACCTTTATTCTGTTTTGATCATTAATTTTGCCTTACATTCCATTTCATGAGGGTATTCTTTTAATACAAGACAGCTCATTTATTCCCTATAATTCCCGTACTGGGTCTAAAGAAGGGGTTATTTGGGGGGGGGGAAGTGGGGTGACGCCATCTAATGAGTTATGCTAATGAGTCCCCCTAGCTCTTTTTCTATGAAATGATCCCTGGTCTAAAGCCTAAACAAATATCTGTGACAGGGTGGGACAATTTAAGGTCCCGGTCACATGGAGGGTTTTTGGCCCGGGAGAGGGATGGTTCGGGGCCGCAGCAAACGGGCGCGATCTCACCGCAACATCTGGGAAGCGGCGCGCACCCGCCCCCAATCCGTCCCTAACCCTGGAAACCCCACAGCAAAAAAGAACCACCGACAGAGGTGGTCTTACTTGAACGGCCGCGGCAAGCGCAGCCGTGGGATCGCCGGCGCGTCCTTCTGCTGGCGCATCCCCGACTCCTGGCCGAACTGCGCATGTGGACGCATGCGCAGCCAGCTGCCTTGGACTCCCAACCGTGGCTTCCTCCCCGGCATCTGATTGTGCCGGGGAGTAACGGCGCCGGGGCTCAGGGGATCCGTGTCTATTTTGGTGCGGTTTCCAAAAGCCGCATTTTGGCTGCGCCTCCCCCCCCCCCCGTTTGGCAGGGGCCTAAGCTTATCAAACAAAGAAGAAAAACATGGTACTGTAGGGTGACTCAGTTCCAGAAGGGAACTAAAATATTTTTGGTGGGAAAATTCTGCCTGGATGTTGGGAAAGAGACAGGGGTCTGTCATACAGGGTTACAGTGTTTTCAGTAGTTTAAGAAGCATAAGTAGAAAACGAATGCAATCAAAAAGCAGTGAGATGACAGAGAAACTTTTTTCAATATTATCTATTTTGGGTAGAAAACTGCCCCACAGAATTTATTTGTGAACACAATGAATAGATGAAATGCCAGTCAAACGTGAACAGTTCCAAAGTTGTAATTAAGTTGGAATTAACTTTTCCCAGATGATTTTCCTGGGAACTGCACGCACACACAATCTCATTTACACCATATTGCGTTGAATCTGATCAGCTGTTTAAAATCCAATGTTGCCCCGTACTCCTCCTTACTACAGCTGTGTTCTCAAATGGCTTTTGTCCATGCAGGTCTCATGATTCCCAGCACAGCCTTTTTTGATGGGCAAAGAGGACATCCCTTGCCTTTTCACCATCATGTACGTTTTCTTGAGTCCCCCCCCCGCCCCCCGCTGAACATTTCAATTCCACCTAGGGCTGTCAGTCTCCAAGTGGAGCCTGAAGATCTCCAGGAATTACAACTGGACTCCAGACTACTGAGATCAGTTCTTCTGGAGAACACGGCTGCTTTGGAGGGTGGACACTCTATGGCATCATACCTTGCCATCGAGGTATACCTGGAGGAGGTCCCTCCTCTCTACAAACCCACTCTCTGCCCCCAAATCTCCAGGGATTTTCTAACCTGGAACTGACAACCCTAATTCCTTCCCTTCTGGGTACCAGGGGGAAAAAGCTTCATATTTACACAACCAGGGCTATTTTTGGGCAGGAACGCACAGGAACGGAGTTCCGGCTGGCTCCCGAGTTGGCCACGCCCAGCAGGAACTCATTAGCATAATAGGCCACACCCAACTGCAGGAACTCATTAGGATTGGCTACATTAGGGGTGTGTGGCCTAACATGCAAAGGTGTTCCTGCTCCAAAAAGAGGCCCTGGGTTTTGACCACAAACAAGGTAAACAGAATAACAAGCAAAAGGTGGGTGTGGCTGGATGACCACACTTCTGGCAACAAGGGGGTGCGGCCTAATGTGCTAATGAGCTGTGCTGTCAGGGGTGTGGCCTAATATGCTAATGAGTTTCTGCTGTTGGGTGTGGCCTATTATGCTAATGAGTTCCTGCTGGGCTTTTTCTACAAAAAGAGCCCTGTACACAGCACATAAATCAACACATTGTAGTTATTTTAAAATTTAGTTTCTCAAATATAAATAAGCATGCCAAATCCCAATCAATTTGTTTTGGAAATGCAATTCAAAATTATCTGAAAGACCTTCATTGCTGATTAAGACCCTCGCGATAAAGCTGGGTGCAAAAGGTATAAGCATTTGAAGACTTACAAATTCCTTAACACCAATATTATACGGCTTTAAGGTATTTCCCTGTCCGCTTATGCCCTTTCCCATAAAATAATCTTTTCTCCTAACCAATCTGACCCTTCCTATTTCAAGATAAGGAACTGACCTTCAATATTTAAAATTCAGCCTGTCTTTCACAGATTTATTTATTTATTTAAAACCTTTTTAATGCCACCTTTCCACCCAATCAGGGTCCACAACTTTTACAGAACAGACCATTCCACGTACTCTACTATAAGGTGGGTGAGTGTCCAAAACTGATGTTTATGCAGGACATAACACGGTGGAAAGACATACTCTATTCCGTGTAAACTACCGGCTTCTTCTTACTCAATAAAATATCTTTATTAGCTTCCACTGGGATGCTCTCTGTGGCTTGAGGGGAAAATACTCCTGGCATGCCCCAAGCAAGGTGAAATAAAATTTTATAGCCCTTTCTTATAAATGAAATCAACAATTCACACCATACCACCACACTAAACGTAAGACACAGTATTAATCCTGGAAAGAAAAGGTGTATTTTTTTAAACTGAGTTTGAAGTATGTAGTGACTACTTGACAAACAGAATCAGGTACATTAAAGTATCATACCTGAAATGTCATCATTTCCTAATTTTCCCTCTTGCTAAGAAGTTCTTTTATATCTATTCTTCCCGGCTTTCCCTGATTTGCCAAGGATCTATTCTTTCCTGACCTAAGCTCTTCACACTACGTTATTTCTCACCATTAAACATTCTGAGTGACATCGGAAAGAACTTTTCTACATACAATTTTCCAGAATTATATATTTTTAAGATATGGGTAGTTGCTGAGTTGCCACTGGAATCTCAACAAAATTTGTACACCTCCTCATAGAAGCACAGGGAAACAGAAATGCAAGTAACAGTTTTCCTTATACTAAAAATGCAGCCATTTCCAAGTTGGAACTGGTCATACACCAATCTACACAGACTAGCACAGCTATTATTCTGCCAAAGTAAGAATAGTATTAGTATTAGTATTCTATTATGTTAAGGTAAAGGTAAAGGTTCCCTTGCTCGAAAGCCAGTCGAATCCGACTCTAGGGTTGCGGTGCTCATCTCCGTTTCAAAGCCGAAGAGCCAGCGCTAGGGTTCCCAAATCCCCCCGGGGGGGGAATTCCCCCCGGTTTCGAGCCCCGATTCCTGCTCCCACAGAATCGGGGCCCGGGGGAAACCCCACCCCCGCGCGTGCGTCACCCGGAAGTGACGTCGCACACTGGGGGCGGGGCCACGCCATTTGAGGGGAAAACAAAGAGTTTCCCCCTCAAATGGCGTGGCCCCACCCAGCGTGTGACGTCACTTCCAGTGACGCTCCAGAAGCGCGTGTGCACGCACGTCCCGGGCCGGCTCCCGGAGCGACAGGACGCTCCCCCGCCGGTAAGATTTTTCTATTTGGTAACCCTAGCCAGCGCTGTCTATTATGTTAGAATTCCACTAAATGGAATGGAAGAGCTCGGAGATATGGAAATGCTCCAACCTCTTCCCATCTATGCCCCATCCCAAGAAATGTTGGTTGTGGGTCTAGGAGTGACCACCTGTCACCGGCACTGGTGTTGTTTAATGCCAGGTCTATTAACAATAAGACCTCTGTCCTGCAAGACTATCTCACAGAGCAAAATATAGACATGGCCTGTGTGACCGAGACCAGGGTATGGGAGGGCGAAACTGTCGCCCTAAACTAATTTCCCCCACCTGGGTTCTCGGTGCTATCACATCACAGCCGACTTATGGCAACCCCGGCGAGCGGCTTTCAAGGCAAGTGAGAATAAGAAGTGACTTTCCATTGCCCTTCCTCTGCAGAGCCTGCCTTGGCGGTCTCCCATCCAAGTACAGGCCCCGCTTAACTTTTGATATCTGAGGAGATCAGCCAGTTTGGTGTAGTGGTTAAGTGTGCGGACTCTAATCTGGGATAACCGGGTTTGATTCCCCACTCCTCCACTTGCACCTGCTGATGCGACCTTGGGTCAGTCACAAGCTCTGGCACAGCTGTTCTTGAAAAATAGCAGTTTCTGTCAAGAGCTCTCTCAGCCCCACCCACTTCACAGGGTGTCTGTTGTGGGGAGGGGAAGGGAAAGGAGTTTGTAAGCCGCTCTGAGACTCCAAGTGAAGAGCGGGGTATAAATCCAATCTCTTCCTCTTCTCTTCTTCTACTATACCATTCCACATCCCTCATTGTTGGAATACATCACTAACTATTAGAATCCTTAATTTTAAATCATATATTTCCTTAGAAGAGCATGTTACATTTAAATACGGCTGATGTACCGTCACATTACGCATAGCTATTCTTGAGCTGTTCACCTATTGTGCTATTCTTCAACAGCTTCTAAGACGTAATCTTCCTTCAAAACCCTCTTATTATTGAATAAGATGAGGAAACTACCAGTGTCAATTGGGTTAGGGAGTTTGTCCTAGCTGGTAAAATTCTACACACCTTGTTTCATTCACAATATACGAAATCACCTGCAAGCAGGGCTATTTTGGGGCAGGAACGCACAGGAACGGAGTTCCGGCTGGCTCCTGAGTTGGCCACGCCCAGCAGGAACTCTTTAGCATAATAGGCCACACCCAACAGCAGAAACTCACTAGGATTGGCTACATTCGGGGTGTGTGGCCTAACATGCAAAGGAGTTCCTGCTACAAAAAAAGGCCCTGGGTTTTGACAACAAACAAGGTAAACAGAATAAGAAGGGAAAGGTGGGTGTGGCTGGATGACCACACTTCTGGTAACATGGGGGTGTGGCCTAATGTGCTAATGAGTGGTGCTGTCATGGGTGTGGCCTAATATGCTAATGGGTTTCTGCTGTTGGGTGTGGCCTATTATGCTAATGAGTTCCTGCTGGACTTTTTCTACAAAAAGAGCCCTGCCTGCAAGAACAGCATGGAAAAGATAGTGCTTAATCACTGACTCCTGCTGTTACATTTCTCTAGGGTTAAGGAAATGATACATGTAAAGCTTTATTTTGGTGTAGTGGTTAAGAGTGGTTAAGACTCTAATCTGGAGAATCGGGTTTGATTCCCCATTTCTCCACATGGAGCCAGCTGGTTGACCTTGGGATCAGTCACAGTTCTCTTAGAATTCTCTCAGCCCCGCCTACCTCACAGGGCGTCTGTCATGGAGAGAGGAAGGGAACGTGATTGTAAGCCACTCCGAGACTCCTTCAGGTAGTGAAAAGCAGGGTATAAACCTCTTCCGCCTCCTCTTCTTCCTCCTCGTCTTCTTTTTCTTCAGAAACTGTAGTGAGGCTCTATCGATGGTATACCTGCACTGGCATTTTGAACCAATGATGCTGTGGGGTATTTGCTGTATACATTACAAAGGAATAGTCTCTCCTCCCTTCTGATATTTGTGTGCATTGGTTTAGTCTCATGGAGTGGAGTCCCTGCTCCTTAGTTCCGTATGTTAGTTAGAAATGTATACGGCATGAGCTGCCTTGTCCTGGTACCAGTTGCTCCCATCACTGTAGCTTCTTGCTAACAAATGGATGTTGTTTTGAACACACTCATCTCTGCTATGAGCCATTGCACTGTGTATTTCCTAGGGTCGCCAACCTCCAGGTGGTGGCGGAAGATCTCCTGGGACTACAACTAATCTCCAGGCAACAGAGATCGCCTGGAGAAGGTGGACTCTGTGACATTATACCCCACTGAAGTCCCGCCCCTTCCCCCAACCCCACCCTCCTCAGGCCCCACCCTCCTCAGGCTCCACCCTCTAAAATATCCAGGTATTTCCCAACCCACAGCTGGCAACCCTGGTATTTCCCTACCCTGTCAGCAGAACCCAAAGATGGGGATAAGGCCGGCAAATGTACTGCATAATTATAAAAAGTACTACATGTTTATAATTTTCAGGAGGAAATCGACACGGGTCTTTCATTTTCAGCACTAATGTTGCATTCCTTGTAATGCATAGTTCCTCTGTGAGAGTCTTGAGATTTGTGGCCCGGGGGATAATTTCAACTACCTCCCTTATTAAAAAAATACACTGCTTGAAAACTCTTTCCAGTCCTGCCAGAGGATCACCTTGAAACTACAGTTATTCAAGGCAGAGATCCAAATATCACACATTTATATCCTTTGAGTAGCCTTCTGTTCTTTGTAGCCATGTTGCTGCATAAATGCTCACAAAGCCTCCCAGCCATTACATAATTCAGGAATAATCCATTTCGGTCTCTGTGGAGAAAAGAACTTGAATCTCTGCGACACGTTACAAAATATATTACTCTGAATGCAAGCAATAGATGAAACAAGGGAAGACAAACTAAGGTCACTGTCTGTAGTTGGGATTTTAAAGATCTGCTGACGCTTCTGCATATCATATCTGACAACCTAAACGGTTAGTGCTGCAATTTTATTTTTAGGTGATGTTAAGACTTAAGATATGGAGGCAAGCAGTGTATATTGTTCAAAGATGACTTGAAACTATAAAGTAAGTATTTTTCTACTAAAATGCAATTTTTATAAGCCAGAATATGGAAATTACACCTGACCAGAGGCATCCACTACAACCATCAACTGAATCTCATTGCTATAACTCAAGGCAGAATTTGCTCCTCTGTGCCCAAACACAAAGGCCACCAGCTGGTAAGAAGTCCAGTCACAATCTGACGTGGATTTTGGGAGCCATATGCAAGTTTCAGCTTGAAACTCTCCCCAAGGAACGCTTGTTTCACAAGACATCCCAGCATAACAGGGAAAACCAAGCAAGAGCAGTAAACCACAGCAACAGAACCAAATCTCTTAAGAACACTAAGTGATATTGATAATGACTAATTTTACAAAAAGAATGAAGGGCAGAAAGAGAGTAGCTGATTATGATGAGTATTTGCAGTGATAGGTGTTATTTGGTTTGGACTCATCATAAAGACAACCCTGAGAGTGTAGGGCCAGTAGTACTGTTTGCTCTGACCGGTGGCAGAAAATCTCGAGGGTATCTGGTAGGGGCATTCACATAATCTACTACTTGATCCTTATAACGGGAGTTGCAGGGAACTAATCGTGAGACCCTCTGTATGAACAGAAGACAATCTACCACTGAGCAATGGCTTCACCCCATTTTAAACAGCCATGCATGTTGATGAGTGGACACACTCACTCAATGTTCCCTCTAAGCTGTGGAGTCTTGTGAGCAAAAATTCTCCTTTGTGAGCTACTGGCATTAAAGTTGTCAGCGAGCGATCTGGCTGCCGCATGAATTAGTTTGCTCTGGAGCCATCCTTCCTGAGCCAGGACAAAAACGTGTGAGCCAGAGGCCAAAAAACTGTGAGCTAGCTCACACTAACTCAGCTTAGAGGGAACACTGCTCACCTTGTCTCTTGGCCTAGCCTATCTTTTTTACTAAGCAGGTAAGTCTCTCCTTTATCGTTTTGTCAAACAGTTGCTTGAATCGAGTTGCCAACCTCGAGGCAGTGACTGGAGGTCTCCTGCTATTAAAACTGATGTCCAGTTGACTGATCAGTTCACCTGGAGACAATGGCTGCTTTAGAAAGTAGACTCTGTGGTATGGTACCCCACTGAAGTCCCACCCCTTCCCAAACCCCACCCTCCTCAGGCTCCGCCCCCAAAATCTCCCAAGTATTTCCCAACACAGAGCTGGCAACTCTAGGCTTGAACCACGAACAAAAACTGGAATTAAAATTCCTTTAGTATTTACTGCCATATAAAGAGAAAAGGGAGCATTATGAACAACATTCAACTAGTTTCCAAAATGCCTGTTAACTTCAGAATGCAGCAAGTTGAAGCAACCAAAAATAACCCAAATTATGTGTTTCTTTTGCATACAACTGTTTGCACAGGAGCTCAGAGGTGTCCACAAACCTAGGATACCCACAATGACAATTCCTCCCTGTTGAAATTTAAATCCACCCCATCCTACAATTAAAAGTAACTGAAGATAAGTACTTTAGAGTCCTATTGATTTTAACCCTATGCTTTAACACCCACACTTGTCTCACTGCTTTTAAATCTGGGATTAATACCTAACGGCAGCTGATTTCATCTGTTTAGTCAAAGTATGTACGAAATTTAAAAAGTTGTCCTAACATTAGCCTTCATACAGAGGTGGGAAGGAAACTGATTGTGGTTCAGTGATGGATCACAGACCAATTTTTGTTGGATTCCACTACCTAGTGCTGCCCTGGTTCCCCATCATAGCAATTTCTCAACAAGACAGCAGCAATGCGCTCACAATTACAGTGCCATCTTCTCCAAAGATACTGCCAACCCCTTGGGTTGCCAGGTCCCTCCTGGCCACCAGTGGGCGATGGGGGTTGGGGTTGCCAGATCTAGGGTGCAATCACACACAGAATCAGCCACGCCATAGGTGCGAACGCCGGGCGGATTTTAAGGGCACGATCACACGCAAACATCTGGGAAGTGTCCTGCACCCGTTGTTAACCCTTTTTGCTCTGCCGCAGAAGCAGAGTAAAAATACATTAGGGAAAGTCCAGTAGCAAATGGGTTTGCTGTGGGCCAGGAATGGACTTTCCCCTGTGTGATCACGCCAGCGCGCTCTCATGGCGTCGGGATGGTCTGATTGTCATCCCCCCCTCCCATTTCAGTATGCGCATCCTCGCACACTGCATAGGGAGCACTCAGTGCGGAGAAGCGAATCATCGATCCCCCATTGAAGCACACCGGGAACACATGGCCAAAAAACCCCACCCCGTTCACCCGCGGTTGCGTCTGATCATGCAGTGGTGGGCTGCCCCCGCAGCTCCCGGGGACTGTGTGATAGTGCAACTGCAGGTCAAATTCCTACGGAGCAAATAGCCTCGCTTCCCCCCCCCCCAGCGTTATCTCATGCATGTGACCGCAACCCTAGGTTGGGAAACTCCTGGAGATTTGGTGTTGCGACCTGGCGAGGACAGGAACATCAGCGGGGTACACTGCCAGAGACTCCACTCTCCAAAGCATCTGTTTTTTTCCAGGGGAACTGATCTCTGTAGTCTGGAGATGAGCTGTAATTACAGGGGATCCCCAGGTCCCACCTAGAAGCTGGCATCCCTACCCCCACACTATAAACCAGGATCCATGGGATACCCCAAACAGTTTAGTGGTATTAAAAACCTTCTCATCTGGATTAAATACGGAGATAAAGAGTGATATTAAATATTTTAAGGCCCCAATCACACAGAGAATTAGGTACGCGGAGGGGACGGATTAACGGCGGATCAAACCGGCGTGATCAGATGGCAACATCTGGCAAGCGTCGCGCACCCGCCCCTAACTCGTCACATCCGGCCGAAAATGCGGATCGAAAAGGTACTAGGGGAAATGGAGTACCTACCGGAAGATCCGCAGCAACGGCGGGCGTGGGATCACGGACGCACTGGCAGCCCATAGCATCCAGCAGCCGTCCGCAACCCACGCATGCGCACTAAAGCAGGACCGCTGTGTTGCCTCGCTGGGACTACGCCGTTGCCTCCCCAGTGTGATTGGGTGCCGACGGAAGGAGAATGGAGCCGCGGGGGAGTGTAAGATCGCGCTCCTGTGATTCTTTTAGCTCCGCCTCTAAAATGCCTTGTTGTGGGTTAATTTCCAGTAGGAAGATCAGTATGATCTACCTGACAGCTAACTGACAGCTACCTGTCAGCAGGTGGTGAGATAAGCCTGGTTCTGACCGGTTATGGCTGGCACTGGACAGTGTGCAGTCACCATGACTCAGCTTGTAGCTGATTGGTGGAACTTTGTATATAAGTCTTGCATACCAGACGTGTACATCTCTTCTGATGGAACCGAGTGTCTGGCGAAGCAGTTTGTCTGTATATATTGTGAATAAAACCCTTGTACATAGTGTACCACTGGACTGTTGCAGTGTGGTTACTATAAGGGACTTCACAGCAGCAAAGACTGCAGCAAGAGCTGGTAAGGCTGAGAGGCTGGAAAGACCTTAAGGTTGCTGACTTGCCTTAAAGGCTGGTGTCTTGGACCGCTACATTCTCGCTCCCGCAACATGCCTCCCTTCCAGTGCGGATTTTCCCGCTCATGTGACCGGGGCTTAAATAAAATAAGGTGCGGCATCGAATGAAGAGAAATCCAAGATAAAAAGACATAGAACGTTCTCAGCTTTCTTCAAACCAACATAGCGATGCCACTCCTAACACCTCTTGCAAAGCCTGCACCCTTTAAAATGGCTATTAGCCACAAGGTATAGATAGGATGGAGTGAGCTCCCATCTCTAGTTCCAGCTCCTGCCAACCTAGCAGTTCGAAAGCAAGAAATTGCAAGTAGATAAATAGGTACCACTTCGGTGGGAAGGTGGCAGCGTTCCATGCGCCTTGGTGTTTAGTCATGCCAGCCACATGACCACGGAAACATCTTCGGACAGCGCTGGCTCTTCAGCTTTGAAACGGAGATGAGCACCGCAACCCTAGAGTCGGATTCTCCTGGCTTTCGAGCAAGGGAACCTTTACCTTTACTATAGATAGGAACTCTCAGGCTGGGGTAAGAGATGCTCTGTATTCTTGGTGCTGGGGGGGGCAAGAGTGGGAGGGCTTTTGAATGTCCTGGCCCCACTGGTGGACCTCCTGGTGGCACCTGGTATTTTTGGCCACTGTGTGAGAGAGTGTTGGACTGGATGGGCCATTGGCCTGATTCAACATTGGCTTCTCTTAGGTTCTTATGTTCTCTTATGTTCTTAAGGGGGGGGGCATAAAAATTAACAGGTGTTTTTTTTTAAGCAAAGAATTTGCAGGGAGTAGAAAAATTGAGCCTGAAATAATTACTGCAACATCTTAAAAAAGGGGGGTGGGAAACTTTCCTCCCTGTTATTATTGTAAATCAGAAACTCCCCCCCTCCCCATTGATGCATATTTTATCACGACACTCTTGCCATATGTGATCTGAAGATTCAGAGCCTGCCCCTGGGGAAAGCGGGACTGATGTAGATAATGAAGGATCCCTTTCATGCTTCCCTCAACACAGACACCGGCTCAAAGTGAAATTAACATCTTCTTACAATGAGATGCCAATTTGCCTCCACAACCAGAGACAACAGCTGCAAAGTTTATCCAGTTATTCCCTTCAACTCTTAACTCCCGTTATGCTTCGGTCAGGATGGGTGCTGTATTTAAGCACTGTGAAAGGTCTCTCCCAATGTGGAGGGCTATGGTCTTACACACACAAAAAACGATCCATTGCAGAAACCATTCAACACGCAAACCCAATGTCAGTTTTTTTGATGGTTAAAATCAAAAGCAGATTCTACACAAAGAAGAGGAATTAGTGATCAAAGAGATATGCTTTCCCCCTCTAGGGCTGCCAGCTTCCAGGTGGCGGCTGGAGATCTCTCATTATTACAACCAGGGCTATTTTTGGACGGGAACGCACAGGAACGGCGTTCCGGCCGGCTCCTGAGTTGGCCACGCCCAGCCGGAGCTCATTAGCATAACAGGCCACACCCAACAGCAGAAACTCATTAGGATTGGCTACATTAGGGGTGTGTGGCCTAACATGCAAAGGAGTCCCTGCTACAAAAAAGGCCCTGGCGTTTGGACAACAAACAAGGTAAACAGAATAAGAAGCGAAAGGTGGGTGTGGCTCGATGAGCACACTTCTGGTAACATGGGGTGTGGCCTAATATGCTAATAGACTGTGCTGTCAGGGGTGTGGCCTAATATGCTAATGAGTTTCTGCTGTTGTGTATGACCTATTATGCTAATGAGTTCCTGCTGGGCTTTTTCTACAAAAAGAGCCCTGATTACAACTGATCTCCAGGTGACAGAGGTCAGTCAACCTGGAGAAAATGGCAACTTTAGAAGTTGGACTCTATGGCGTTATACCCCACTGAAGCTCCTCCCCAAAGCTCCCCACTGAAGCTCCTCCCCAAATCCCGCCCTCCTCAGGCTCCACCCCCAAAACCTCCAGGTATTTCCCAAACTGGAGGTGGCAACCCTACTCCTTCCCCAAGCTCTAAGACACCTTCTGTGAGAGGAGAATTGCAGAGCTGTGGTGTGTCCTTTGTACTAATCTGTTTGTGACCAGCGTACAGATGAAGCAACAGAAAAGGTGCCTTCATCCTCAAAAGCAAACACCCAACCTTATGCTTGTGCATGCTCACAGCGCTTTCCACAGGGAAACTACCTGCCAATCTGTACTCTTAACAGTAAAAGGTAAAGGCAAAGGTTCCCTTGCTTGAAAGCCAGTCGAGTACGACTCTAGGGTTGCGGTGCTCATCTCCGTTTCAAAGCCAGAGAGCCAGCGCTGTCCAAAGACGTTTCCGTGGTCATGTGGCCAGCATGACTAAACACCAAGGTGCACGGAACGCTGTTACCTTCCCACCGAAGTGGTACCTATTTATTTACTTGCAATTTCTTGCTTTTGAACTGCTAGGTTGGCAGGAGCTGGAACAAGAGACGGGAGCTCACTCCATCATGCGGCACACTTGGGTCTCGAACTGCCGAACTACCGACCTTCCACAACCTGCAGTTCAGTGTCTTAACCACTTGAGCCACCGCAGCTCCTATGCTTAACAGTACCATTTCTATATAACCTTGCTTTCCTCTCTCTGAAATGTGTTGTCTTGTAGCTAAAACAACTAGGATTTGCCATGCCAGGTTGGGAAATTCATGGAGATCTGGGGCTGGAAAATGGGAAGGGTGGAGTTTGGGGAGGGACCTCGGCAGGGTAAGATGCCATAGAGTCCACCCTCCAAAGCAGCCATTTTATCCAGGGGAACTGGCCCCTATAGACTGGAGATCAGTTGTCATTCCAGGAGTTCTCCAGAAGGCCAGACATCCGATAAAGCACACATTTACTAAAACCATATGAATGAAAGTAAAACAGAGAGATTCCTTTTTAACGTATGTTTTCCCATCTCCTTTTTCTGTCAGGGTCGACGGTGTTCTTCACTCACACACACACACCCATAAGCAGACCACGCTTTTATAATGCTCCTGTCAAAAATGAGTTAGAATATTCTTAACAGTCAGGTCAGCAGAGAATGTCATTATTGGAGAGTCTACGTTTGCACTTCTCTGACCTCATTAAGTGGACATTGCCAATTCAGCTGTGTTGCTCTCCTTCCCGTGCCGTCCGGCATGTGTTGCAACAGCTTGAGCTGTTGTGTGACACATGGCGAAATGTGTTATGAACCCAGTGAGTAACAGACAAAATCAGGAAAGACAAAGTAAGGTCAGGCTGCTGGGGTCCCGGCACTGGATTCAGGTCAGGAAACCAGTAGATTGCAGGTTTCGGTATAAGAAGGAGAAGCTGGTAGAACTGGGTTGGAGCCAGGACAGTCAAAAGCCGGCCAGGTGGTGTAAAGCCCACATACCAAGCTGGGCCACATACGGCAAGCGCCATCTGGCACCCACTGGGGCCTTAAACAGGAGTTAGCAAGGGGCCAGTAGGAAGAGAGAAAAGAGTAACCAATCAGGCAGCCACAGAGATCTTTTTAAAGAGAGAGCTACTGGGGGGGGGGGGAATAAGCCTCCTGGAGCTAAGTATAGCAGGCCTGGAACTAGAAATGAATGTCTGTATGGCTGAATGGTCACAGCAAATGCCAGGAACCAGACGTCACACTCCGCTCTGTCACCATGTCATAAATATAGCCATTGCTCCTAACCAATTTTGGTCAAGAATAATAAAAACAGATGGCAAAATGTTAGAATGTCAAGGAAAGGGACCTTGTTTCCCCACTCCGCATTAAATCAGAGAGAAAGAAACCTTTTTCCTTTATTTGACAACGAAGGCACATTCAAAGGAACCTCGAAAGGCAAGGTATCTGCTTTTCAGCAGTTCAAGAAAAAAAGAAAGAAATGTATCTAAATAAAACACTCTAGCGCAATCAACAACAGTGAATCCCATGTTCAGGGGGGAAAAATACAAGACTTGTGGCTACAATCCAAAAGGTTACAGCGATTTGGCACACATGGTACGGTCATAAGCAATGCTCCCTCTAAGCTGTGGAGTCTTCTGAGTAAGAATTCAACTCCGTGAGCTACTGGCATTAAAGTTGTGAGCGAGCGATTTGGCGAGTGCATAAATTAGTTTGCTCTGGAGCCATCCTTCTTGAGCTAGGACAAAAATGTGTGAGCCAGAGGCTAAAAAACTGTGAGCTAGCTCACACTAACAGCTTAGAGGGAATACTGGTCCTAAGAAGAGACCAGCTGGATCAGACCAAGTGTCCACCTAGTCCAGCACTGTGTCTCACACAGCGGCCGAGTTCCTCTGGGTGGCCAACAATAGGGCAGAGAGGCCGAGGCCTTCCCCTAATGTTGCCTCCTGGTGCTAAGATTCAGAGGTTGACTGCCTCTGAATACTGATGTTCCCTTTAGTCACCATGACTAGTAGCCACTGACAGACTCATCCTCCATGAATCTGTCTAACCCACTTTTATGTTTCAGATTAATTAATGCTTCAGATTAGTTAATTATGGTTTCACACTGTAGGGTTTCCAGTGAACCGAATTCTAGATGGCCCCAAATCTTACTCTTCGGCCATTTGCCAGATCCAGAGAAGAGAGATCAAAATGGGGGAAAACACACCAAACTTTGTTCTTGTAAATGTACATGTGCACACACAAGCATTCGGAAGGGTTATATGCAGGGCTATTTTTGGGCCGGAACGCACAGGAACGGAGTTCCGGCTGGCTCCTGAGTTGGCCACGCCCAGCAGGAACTCATTAGCATAATAGGCCACACCCAACAGCAGGAACTCATTAGGATTGGCTACATTAGGGGTGTGTGGCCTAACATGCAAAGGAGTTCCTGCTACAAAAAAAGCCCTGGGTTTTGACAACAAACAAGATCAACAGAATAAGAAGCAAAAGGTGGGTATGGCTGGATAACCACACTTCTGGTAACATGGGGGTGCGGCCTAATGTGCTAATGAGCTGTGCTGTCAGGGGTGTGGCCTAATATGCTAATGAGTTCCTGCCGTTAGGTGTGGCCTATTATGCTAATGAGTTCCTGCTGGGCTTTTTCTACAAACAGAGCCCTGGTTATATGTGAGGGTGGCTGCACTGGTCATGCGTGAATTATGTGTGCTGTGAATATGAAGGCATGCAGAGAGGACAGTGGTGGCTGGCACCATACTGTTAGAGACATTCGACAAGACTGCATGTGTGCGTTGGTCTGCCTCTCCACCAGAGCAATATACCCGTGAGACTGCCCACAGCTTAGGTAAGCAGGCAGTGCAAAAAATACACAGGAAACCTTCACAGTCTCTGCACAAATGAAGGGTACACAAAGGAAGGCATTTCATGCTCCGGGCTACTTAACCCAAGGTGTCATCACTATCTTTAACACGTAAGACTTTACAGGCTTGTTTTGTTCCTGTATATTTCATGTATCTAGTCCAGTCATGACTAGACACACTTAACTGAACTGACTTAGTAGAAGAGAAGCCAGAATATGGGTTTTCAAACAAGGCCTGTCAAACTACACCATCCTTAATCAGGTCTGTGACATCCTCCTTATTAGGGAGGACTGGTTTCACTTTAAAAGTTCTCTTTTTATTCTGTATATCTGGGTATATATGGCTGCCACCAGGAAATTTAAGGATTTCCAAACCTTTTATACTTTACTGTTGTTCTTACTATTTTGGTAGACCGAGTTCAAGGCTTACGAGGAACTATGTGGTCTTGAGAAAGTATTTATTTCAGAGCTGGTATACTTGAATGAAAGAGGATTTATTGAAATAAAGTATAAATAAGAGGGTAGTACAATGTAACTAGTAATGTGTAAATACTGAACAATTGCTTTGGTATCCCACACAATCTTCTCCCTCTCTGTCAGGGATCTTTGCATGTAACTTTGTAACACTTGTTTATCTCAATGCCATATACGTTTACTGTTTCACTCTAGCCTGTCACTCAGACTTTCCTTTAACTTTTGTTCACTTAAACTTTACTGTTTCCTAGACACTCAGCTTTCAGCTTATAACTGCTTCAACATAGAACTGCTTGTCTCTCCTTTCACACACTGAACTAACTGAACTTATCAACTGTCAAACCTGTAACTGTAAAACCTGACTGACATACTTACTCATCCACTCATTTTCACTTCCAAAACCCCTCCCCCTCTCTGTCAACCACCAATCATACCACACTTGCCTCTCTCAACCACTCTAGTCTATCTACCACCGTCATGCAACCAAACTTTTAAAGAGACATGCACACATAAAAACAAGGAATCGTTACAAGGTCTAAATGGCTTCACCTTTTTAAAATGTAAGGAAGGAAAGACTAAGAAAGAGAGTTCACGCTTTTCTTCAAAATGAGACACATGGTGGTCCTGGAAATCCTTTAAAATACCTGAGACATGGGATGCTAGCGAGTGTTTGCACTTCTTTGACAAGGGCTGCCATGAACGTAAATAACATGAAATAAGGAGACCTACTTAACAAAACTTTAAGATAATGGATACCTCGCTATTAAAAGGAAAAGGTTCCCCTTGCTCGAAAGCCAATCGAATCCAACTCTAGGGTTGTGGTGCTCGTCTCCGTTTCCAAGCCGAAGAGCCAGCGCTGTCCGGAGACATTTCTGTGGTCATGTGGCCGGCATGACTAAACACCAAGGCGCACGGAACGCTATTACCTTCCCACCGAAGTGGTACCTATTTATCTACTTGCAATGTCTTGCTTTCGAATGGCTAGGTTGGCAGGAGCTGGAACTAGAGACGGGAGCTCACTCCGTCCTGCGGCACACTCGGGTCTCGAACTGCTGAACTGCCAACCTTCCACAGCCTGCAGTTCAGCGTCTTAACCACTTGAGCCACCGCAGCTCCTAGATAATGGATACCTCACTATTAATGTTGCACAAATACAACAGTTCACAGTTGTGCCTCTTCTGTCCAGTGGCTGCAGAAGGAGTGAGCCACACTAACCCTGAATTTATCTGTTTGCGCCAGTGTTCCCTCTAAGCTGAGTTAGCGTGAGCTAGCTCACAGTCTTTTAGCCTCCAGCTTTGTCTTCGCTCAGGAAGGATGGCTCCAAAGCAAACAGATGTATGCAGCAGCCAAATCACTCACTCACAACTTTAATGCCAGTAGCTCACAAAGTTGAATTTTTGCTCACAAGACTACACAGTTTAGAGGGGCCATTGGAGTGCTCTGCATCCTACTGTGACATAACGACTGCTCTCTTTTCCTCAGCCTTCAAGCAACTCTGTGTAAAACTCTCCCCGCCCACCATGTATCTGTTACACAGCAATTTGTATGGGGTGGAGGAGAAACTGAAGGTAGCATTGGGGCATAAGAGCAGAGTGGGAATCCCCCATCCTCTCTTGGAGCCAATGTCATTTGGCAACGGAGGTCAAACATGGCCAGGACGGTGCAGTCCTATAGCTGTAAAATGGTCAGCAACACCATCACTAACTGAAGAGTTCTTCTGCATTTTCCCTTGTGGCCTTAACAGGATTGATAACATTCTTTCACGCATTGCTGGAATGCAGATTTTTCGAGATTATGAGGGATTACTATATTAAGCCTTTATTCAACCCATCGTCCCCCTATACTCCGGAAAACCTGGCTCTTTAGCTCAGTGATATGGACCCCAAAACTAGGGTCGCCAAGTCCTATCTTCACCCCCAGCGGGGGACTTTGGGGGACATTCCTGGGGGGGGGCATCCCCGACGTGATGATGTCACATTGGGGACGTCCCCTCGCCCTGTCGCGGTGCGCGGAATGCTGGCTGGCATGTCAGTGCCCAAAGGGAGTTAGAGTACCCACAGAAGACTGGAGTCCAGCACTTAGGTGCAAAGACAGTGAATTTATTCACACCCAGCCACAACCTATATACAGTTCTCAGTGTCAAAGTGCTCCGCTGCAATTGATTCATGTGAGGGAAAAAATCCAATGTACACTCTGTACATTTATACAACTTCTGGCCAATCAGCACACAGCTGATGCAATCCTCCTGCAATACCTTTAGTGCCAAGCTGGACTGCCTCAAACCAGTTATGGCCAGCCTCCTTGCAGTCACATGCTACCTCTAGCTGTCACTTTACTTTGACACTAGATCAAACCCATCTAGGCCAGCCTTACCCGATGGGGCGCCGGCTCCCTGCAGTTAAAGGGGCCTCTTTAGCTGGCGTTTCCCTGCACGCCTGACTTCAGCGGAGATCAGGCGCGCAGAAATGCTGTCTCCCTTTTAACTGCAGGGAGCCGGCGTTTCCGCACGCCTAATCTCTGAGCGGAGATGGGGTGTGTGGCTGGCCCGCAGCCACCCCTCTCCCTCCTCTCTTGAGAGAGGGATGGGGGCGGGTGTTGGGGCTTGGGGGCGGAGCTTCCCCAATGGCCAGTTGGCGGCCAGTGGGTAAAAGCCCCCCCAAAATGGGGGACCCCTGCCAAACCAGGGGGTTTGGCAAACCTACCCAAAACTACTCTAGCAACAGCAAAATTTGTCTCAGTCTTTTTAGCCTTTGCATCTAAACAATAAGAAATGAGTGTTTTCTGCTGCTCATGATTCATGAATCAATGAGCCTCTAAGGGTACAAAAGGGAAGGGAAGGGAAGGGAAGGGAAGGGAAGGGAAGGGAAGGGAAGGGAAGGGAAGGAAAGGAAAGGAAAGGAAAGGAAAGGAAAGGAAAGGAAAGAAAAGGAAAGGAAAGGAAAGGAAAGGAAGAGCTCTTCTATCTTTCTACTGGGGCAAGGGGGGGGGGGAAATCAAAGTTTCCCCTCTGTTTACGTAGGTTATATCACTGTCTGCAACCTAGTAAAGCACAGTGGGTGACATGAATCGAGAAGCCTCCCATTTGGGTCTTGCGGCTGTGATTCATTCCCACGGTGGTCTTAGGCAAGCCACCACCACCTCACTGCCTCTTACCCAGGGGTCATTTCATAGAAAAAGAGTTAGGGGAACTCATTAACATAACTCATTAGCATATGCCACACACCCTGACATCAGGGGCCCGGCGGTGGACCTGCAAGGCCGGCGGGAGTGCGAGGAAGCCCCGCCAAGGCCCTCCCTGGCCCCAGGCAGGCAGGGGTGGGGAGAGGCGGGGAGGAAGCAACTTACCCTCCCTCTTCTCCTGCCTCCTCCTGGCTGAATGAGGCTGGAAGCAGGGCAGCCGGAAGCAGGGGGCGGGGCTTCATCATGTGCCCCGCCCCCCTGCACCTCACCTGGGGGAAGTGTGTTCCCCCCCGAAATGACCTCTGCTCTTACCTATTCTCCCGACCTACCATACAGACTCATTACCAATGTTATAAGATAATGTACATGAAACACTTTGAACATTTTAAGCATGCAATATAAATGCTAAGGCTGTGTGGTGAAATGTTTTACGCTCTAGAATTTATGCCCAAGTTTTAATAATTGGGTCTCCACTCTATACATGCCGAGAGAGGGCTAAACGCCTTTTACAGGCTAACAGGTGTGCAAGGGGAAAAAACCCCAGGGTGGACATGGCCCATCTCCCAGCACAAGAACTCTCTCCCCCTTTTTTTGCAGCATCCATTGGGATAGGGCCCATGTGGCATTTTGAAAAGTAAAACAAAACAAACCCCTCTAAAACGGCACTGTGTCCCCACGGCAGACTCAGAGATGCACTGCTGTTTAGTTTGGCCCTCGCTCCTATGCCAGAATTCTAACCTTTTCACAGGAAATAGTCATAAAGACCAGTTGGTGGCAGTGGAACGATCCAAAGAGAAGTAGGTTACAGGGGAGTAAGAAGGAAGACAGCAACCTCACCAGGTGGAGACCTGGGGTGGCAGCAGAATCTCCAAACTCCAGCATGCTTAGAAACAGGCTTATTTATTTATCATTTATTTACTTATTCAGCTTATATCCTGCTCCTTCCCCGCCAAACAGGGCTCAGGGCAGCTTCCAACAGTTGTTGTTGTTCAGTCGCACAGTCGAGTCCGACTCTTCGCGACCCCATGGACCATCTCCCGCCAGGCCCTCCTGTCTTCCGCAGTCCTCTGAAGTTGGCTCAATTTCATGTTCATTGCATCGCTGACACTATCTAACCATCTCATCCTTTGCCTTCCCCTTGTTCTTTGACCTTCCATCATTCCCAGCATCAGGGTCTTCTCCAGTGAGTGCTCCCTTCTCATTTGGTGGCCAAAGTAGAGCTTCAGTTTCATTATCTGGCCTCCCAGGGAACAGTCAGGGTTGATTTCTTTTAGGATTGACTGATTTCATCTCCTTGCAGTCCAGGGGACTCTCAAGAGTCTTCTCCAGCACCATAATTCAAAACAATCTATTCTTCGGCACTCGGCCTTCCTTATAGTCCAACTCTTGCAGCCATACAGTGCTACACGGAATACCATTGCTTTGACCATACGGACTTTTGTTGGCAGGGTGATGTCTCTACTTTTTAATATGCTGTCTAGGTTTGCCATTACTTTCCTCCCAAGGAGCAGGCGTCTTTTAATTTCATGGCTGCAGTCCAAGTCTGCAGTGATCTTGGATCCCAGGAACGTGAAGTCTGTCACTGCTTCCACGGCTTCTCCTTCTATTTGCCAAGGAGTGATGGGGCCGGATGCCATGATCTTAGTTTTTTTGATGTTGAGTTTCAAGCCAACATTTGCGCTCTCCTCTTTCACTCTGAGCAAGAGGCTCTTTAGTTCCTCTTCACTTTCTGCCATTAGAGTGGTATCATCTGCATATCTGAGGTTGTTGATATTTTCCCCAGCAATCTTAATTCCCGCTTGTGATTCATCCAGGCCAGCATTTCGCATGATGTACTCTGCATATAAATTAAATAAGCAAGGGGACAATATACATTCTTGTTGCACTCCTTTTCCTATGCTAAACCAATCAGTTGTTCCATATCCTGTTCTAACTGTCGCTTCTTGACCCTTAACACCAAAATAAAGGAATTACTGCAATCAGTTCACAAATTTACAGAATAATGGCAAAAAATGGGCATTTTCATGATGTATAAATCCCAAAATTCTTCTTTTAATCAACAGGTCAGATGACGAACATCTCGAGTTTCCAGAGTTCGTTTCGTGGTCTTTATCAAAATTCTGTTTTGCTGTATTTTTCAAACAATCCAATATAAGGAATCTCAAACTCAGAATGGCTACAAATAGCTCTTGTGTTAACCACTAGTTTCAACGGCAAATTGAGTGCAGCACTTTATCTTTTAAGACTTTGAATAGCTCAGCTGGGATACCATCACTTCCACTAGCTTTGTTGTTAGTAATGCTTTCTAAGGCCCATTTGACTTCGCATTCCAGGATGTCCGGCTCAAGGTCAGCGATCACATGGTCGTGGTTGTCAAGGACATTGAGGTCTTTCTTGTATAGTTCTTCTGTGTATTCTTGCCATCTTTTCCTAATCTCGTCTGCTTCTGTTAGGTCCCTATCGTTTTTGTCCTTTATCATGGCCAGCTTTGCATGAAACGCTCCCTTGATTTCTCCAATTTTCTTGAAGAGATCTCTAGTCCTTCCCATTCTATTGTGTCCCTCTATTACTTTGCATTGTTCATTCAGGAAAGCCTCCTTATCTCTCCTTGCTGTTCTCTGGAAATCTGCATTCAGTTGGGTAAATCTTTCCTTTTCACCTTTGCCTTTTGCTTTCCTTCTTTCCTCTGCTATTTGTAAAGTCTCATCAGACAGCCACTTTGCTTTCTTGCATTTCTTTTTCTTTGGGATGGTGGTGATTGCTGCCTCCTGTACAATGTCACGAACCTCCGTCCATAGTTCTTCAGGCACTCTGTCTATCAAATCTAGTCCCTTTGATTTGATAGTCCAACAGTTAAATATGCAATAAGACCAACATATTACAATTTTAAAATCCAAATGTTAGAAATTAAAAACCTACTATGTCAGGTGCCGTCCCAATGGGGAGGCAGCCAGCACAGAGAAATCTGCAGCCCAACGGTAAATGAAAAAAAAAAAGCTGTAGAAAAAAGGGCAAGAAAGGAGGAAGAGGAAGGGAGAAGGAGGAGGGTAAGATCAAGACCAATGTTCCCTCTAAGCTGTGGAGTCTTGTGAGCAAATATTCTACTTTGTGAGCTACTGACATTTAAGTTGTGAGCGAGCTATTTGGCTACTGCATAAATCAGTTTGCTTTGGAGCCATCCTTCCTGAGCTAAGACAAAAATGTGTGAGTCAGAGGCTAAAAAACTGTGAGCTAGCTCATACTAACTCAGCTTAGAGGGAACACTGATCAAGACAGGAAGGAACAGGATAAGGAGAACTAAGACAAACAGGGTGGAAGGAGGGGGGGTGGAGAATAAGGAAGGGGGGAGAAAGAGGAAGGTCAGCTGATCTCTCCAACGTCTCGGTCTTACAGGCCCTCCGGAAGTGAACCAAGTCCTGCAGGGCCCAGGTCTCACTGGACAGAGAGTTGGGGCCAGAACCAAAATGGCTCTGGTCCTGGTCAAGGACAGTTGGACTGCTTTGGGGATTACCAATAAGTTGTTACCAGACAAGTGTAATGCTCTCTGAGGGGTATATACGGAGAGGTGGTCCCATAGATATAATGGTCCCAGACCTTTTACGGCTTTAAAGGTAAGTACGAAAAAAATCAGTCAATCCTGAAAGAAATCAACCCTGACTGTTCCCTGGAAGGTCAGATAATGAAACTGAAGCTCAAATACTTTGGCCACCCAATGAGAAGGGAGCACTCCCTGGAGAAGACCCTGATGCTGGGAAAGATTGAAGGTCAAAGAAGACGGGGACGGCAAAGGATGAGATGGTTAGACAGTGTCATAGATGCAACGAACATGAAATTGAGCCAACTTCAGAGGACGGCGGAAGTTCGGAAGGCCTGGCGTGATCTGGTCCATGGGGTCACAAAGAGTCGGACTCGACTGTGCGACTGAACAACAACAACAACGAAAACCTTGAACCTGATTTCGGTACTCAGACTGGAGCCAGTGCAGCTGGTAGAGCATTGGTCATATATGTGTTCTCAAAGGGGTCCCCAGTAAGGACCTGCACTGCCACATTCTGGACCAGTTGAAGTTTCCAGAGCAAGTTCAAGGGCAGCCCTGCATAGATCAAGTTATGAGTCTGTTTCCCCATAGATTACATCTGTATATGGCTGGATGATGGTGGAAAGTGTTGTCAAGTCACAGCTGACTTATGCCGATCCCATGGGGTTTTCAAGGCAAGAGATGTTCAGAGGTTTTTTGCCACTGCCTGCCTCCACGTCACGACTTGGGCTACCCAGGTCAGGGATACTGCACTATCATTATGCAGTTGTTTGCAACTGGACTGTCTTGTCCACATATTTGTTGGTCCTCCCGGATCCCAAGGACGTTAAACTAGCTGCGACCAGGGCCAGGGCTTTCTTGGTGGCGGCTCCTACCTGGTGGAACGAGCTCCCGGGGGAGATCCGGGCCCTGCGGGACCTTATGCAGTTCTGCAGGGCCTGCAAGACGGAGCTCTTCCGCCAGGCCTTTGAGTAGGAGCCGCCGCCCCATTATACCACCACCGTCAATGTATCTTAAAGGATGCAGCGGCGAGGCCCGAGGAAGAACCGGGAAATGGTAGAAGATCTGATGCCGTCGTCATTGGACATGTACATCAGGGGAGTACCATCTGGAACTGTGGAGTTACCATTTTGGATTTAGGACATTAGTAATGGATTGAGTACTGTGGTTTTAATGTTGGATGTTTTATTATGCTTTTATATGTTTTATATATGGCATGGCTAATGGCCTGCCCTTGTTAGCCGCCCTGAGCCCACTGGGGAAGGCGGGATATAAATATGAAAAATAAATAATTAAATAAATATGAAAATCCAGTTGCAAACAATTGCTACGGTGCAATTTCCAGTGATGTGTGGATACAGTCTAAGTATGATCATTTAATGCACCTGCAATTCAACTTGTTGAATTTGACCTGGTTTAGGGAATAAAATTTCTACTCTGCTGCAAACTACGGATGCTGCATTATTCCTGTGATTGAGGATAAAGAATGAGCTGAGTGTAGTCCTTCCTACTGATCGCAGAGATATCACCCTTCCTGTAGAAAGCAACATTTTACAGAAGACGTATAAATTCCATTCATTGTAATGCAATTGGTTTTGCCTAGATGGCTTTGTACTATTTTATTCTTGACACAGGATCCTTTTGCTTTGTAGAACTTTTGGAAAAGTGTTATCCAAACAAGAGATATGACATGTCAAGCACAGAATAGGGGGGGGGGGGGGGGGGGGGACCCCCAAACAGCTTTTTCATCATTTCAAAGTTTACAATGTGAGATTCATGAAACGACGAAGATTCAGTACTAGAAAAAGAGAAGACAGTGAAATGCTAGCAGGGCATTATGGTACTCTGGACTTCTTATATCACCTTTGAGAATGTAACACATACAGGGTTGCCAACCCCCAGGGGGCACCTGGAGATCTCCCGCTATTATAGTTGATCTTCAGACAACCAAGATCAGTTCCCCCTCAATAAAATAGCTGCTTTGGAGGGTGGACTCTATGGCGCGATACCCTGCTGAGGTACCTCCCCTCCTCAAAACCCTCCCCAGGCTCCACCCTCAAAATCTCCAGGTACCTCCCGACTAAGAGGTGGCAAAGCTAAACACATGTAGTTCTCATAAGTGTGGTGATAAGCAGGGCTATTTTTGGGCAGGAACGCACAGGAACGGAGTTCCGGCTGGCTCCTGAGTTGGCCATACCCAGCAGGAACTTATTAGCATAATAGGCCACACCCAACAGCAGGAACTCATTAGGATTGGCTACATTAGGGTTGTGTGGCCTAACATGCAATGGAGTTCCTGCTACAAAAAAAGGCCCTGGTTTTGAAAACAAACAAGGTAAACAAAATAACAAGCAAAAGGTGGGTGTGGCTGGATAACCACACTTCTGGAAACATGGGGTTGTGGCCTAATGTGCTAATGAGCTGTGCTGTCAGGGGTGTGGCCTAATATGCTAATGAGTTTCTGCTGTTGGGTGTGGCCTATTATGCTAATGAGTTCCTGCTGGGCTTTTTCTACAAAAAGAGCCTTGATGATAAGCAAATAGTCACTTTCCAGAGGACTATATAACCATCTATACATGGATATTGTTACATTTGCTTGGGACTTGCCATCACCCCTGAAAGGTACCTGTATGAGCCTCTGAGACTGTAACGATTTCATGTGTGTGTCTTTAAAAGTTTGGATGCATGGCTGTATGAAAGTCTAGAGTAGTGGAAACAAGCAAGTGGTGTGATTGGTGAGTGACAGAGAGGGGGAGGGATTTTGGAAATGATTCTGTGTGGATGAGCAGATAAGTCAGTCAAGAGTTACAGTTAAGACAGTTAGTGAGATGACAGTTGTTAAGTCAGTTAAGCTATGTATGAGTTGAAAGGGCAGTTAAGCTATGTATGCAAAAAAAGCTTCCCTTTGTGGGTTGTTAAGTTCTGAAGTCTGTGAGAGAAGCCGTCTGTGTTGAAACAGTTATAAGCTGAAGTTGAATGTATAAGAAACAGTAAACTTATATGGCCTAAGGAAAATACTGTTACAAAGTGACATGCCCAGATCCCTGTCAGTAAGAGGGAAAAGTGTGGGCTACACCAAGCAGTTGTTCAGTATTTAAGCCTTCCTGGTTACAATGAGTTAATCTTTTATTTGTGAATTACTTCAATAAATCCTCTTTTATTCAACTATACCCACTCTAAAAGAAATTCTTCCCAGGAAACACATAGTACCTCGAACGCCTAAAACCCTTGACATACCTACCCAGAAATAGAGAAAGCATAAAGGTTTGGAAATCCTTTTAAAATTTCCTGGTGGCAGCCGGATATATAGAGTAAGAACAAAACAGAAAGAACATTTTAAAGTAAACCCAGACCTCCCCAGTTAAGGGGTCGTCACAGAGACACATATTGCTTATAAGGAAATCCTCCTTATATCACCCTTTTCATCGTTGAGTGAATACAGACAGGTGTCTGCCAAGTAGTCACTCATCACAGTTCCCGTATTACAACCATTTGGTGAGGTTTATTTATTTATTTATTTATTTATTAGATTTTTATCCCGCCCTCCCCGCTGGGGCAGGCTCACGGCAGCTTACAAGAGAGCCATAGATAAAACAACAATATAAATTAGTATAAATATTAATATAAAATACACATTAAGTTATTAAAACCATTAACATAGTGATTGTGATGTGACTACAATAAGATAAACGTTACCTCCACTATCGGCAGGCTCAGGCTGGGAATAAGACTGGGACAGGACACAGAGGGTAAGTCGCGGCTCCTTACCTATATGCCTGACGGTTGGACCTAAAGGACCATTTCCATGCATACCTGTACCTGTTGTTCTTGCGGCCATTTGGTAGGATGAAGCAGTCAACCAAATAACCCCAAGGGTGAAAAAACTGATCTGATTATCCTTATACAGATAACCTCTACATTCTCCCACACAGCGACAAGGGCAGTATTACAATTTTTTCTCTATCCTAATATCTGATTTGGTCTATACATGTGGGAAGATTCTCCTTGCCACTTACCAGGATAGTACATAAAGCCCTTACCATATCCATGGACTTTTCACCACCCTATATCATCTCACGTCTGCACCCGATATGTGCCAAAAATAATTCATTCCACTTGAAGGGAAAGCAAAATAGCTCACTCTGTGACAGTTTTATTATCTGTAGGGGTTCAAGCAACTAGCTTATCCTGTAAATCTTGGTTAAGTTGCCCTCTTGATGAACGCTTTGTAATCACCCATTACCCTTGTACTCCGAGTCATGGCAGACCTGCCCCTCATCAATTACATCTGCAACACTGCACCTAAAAGACATTTGTACTAATTGCACCACATTGCCATTAAGTGAACACAATCTGGACTCGGACAAGCAGCAGACTGGAAATTTAGGGAAGGACGTGCTCCTTATTAGGGGCCTTACTAAGGAAACAGGGAGACTCATTAGGGTCCAAAATCATATAACAATTAAAACATTTAAAACATCCAACATTTAAAACCATTTAACACACAACTTTTGCGTATGGTTGAAAAAAAGATGGGGGGGGGGGATTGGCCTGAACTTTTTTTCTCATCCTCTCTGAGGGACACGGATTACATCTCTGGATATCCGAAGTCAACTCAAAACCCACCATTCAAGATTCTGAGGAACTGCTATATCTTTGTTCTAATGGGGGTCATAGGATTTATTATTGGGTTTGGACTCTGCGGCTTAACTATATCAACACATTCTAATATTCAAGGGTGCCAATTAAACCATGTGAATAAGTATGCAATATTATATAAACCAGGCACTTCTATTTTCAGTTTTCAAAAGGGGTTCACCTAAACAAATACAGTACAGCCGGGACCAATGTTCCCTCTAAGCTGTGGAGTCTTGTGAGCAAAAATTCTACTTTGTGAGCTACTGGCATTAAAGTTGTGAGCAAGCGATTTGGCTGCTGCATAAATTAGTTTGTTCTGGAGCCCTCCTTCCTGAGCTGAGACAAAAATGTGTGAGCTGGAGGCTAAAAAACTGTGAGCTAGCTCAGACTAACTCATCTTAGAGGGAACACTGGCCGGGACTATGTTGTGTCATTTTACTAATCTGCTTCATCTTATGATGCATTGCTGACCGATCCAGTAATTTTAGGGGGAAAAGAAAAGAAAGCAGTTGGATTATGTGCTTTTGTAGTATCTGAAAGGAACACAAGGTAATGAAAAGCACATGCAGAAGTATTTCAGGTAAATTCAAATATTCGCACACAAGAAAGATTGCATCCAAAGGATGCATGAAACATTTTCACATCCTGATGCTTATTTCAAATTCCAAATTCCAATTCCAGTATGTATTTCCTTTTTACTAGCCTTTGGTACATTCTGGTTATTGGGCAATTAACAAGATATCGAAAGATCTACAACAGGGAGAGGGTAAATTGGTTCCACAATTCTCTCTGACCTTCCTTAATTTAATATAGTTATGGAGGGAAGTTTAAGAGTTAGGGAGTAGGAAGCAGGTTCAGAAGGAAATTCCCACTGTTCAAATTCCCTAAATCCACTCAGGAGGCCAAGTTCAAGCTCAGAGCCAGCCTGTTCCATTGCCAGACTAGGATCCGGGAGACCCACATTTAAATCCTCACTCTGCCAAAGAAACCTGCTGGGTGACCTGGGGCCAGTCATATAGTCAGTCATATAGACCTGGGGCCAGTCATATAGAGCCAGTTTGGTGTAGTGGTTAAGTGTGCGGACTCTAATCTGGGAGAACCGGGTTTGATTCCCCCATTCCTCCACTTGCAGCTGCTGGATGACCTTGGGTAAGCCGTAGTTCTGTCAGAGCTGCCCTTGAAAGAGCAGTTCTTGAAAGAGCTCTCTCAGCCCCACCTGCCTCACAGGGTGTCTGTTTTGGGGAGGGGAAGGGAAAGGAGTTTGTAAACCTCTCCAAGACTCCAAATGAAGGGTGGGGTATAAATCCAATCTCCTCCTCCTCCTCCTCTTTTTTTATCATTAACATTTTATTGGTAGGATTTAAAAGTTTTGAGAAGTCATAACTGTCAATTACTTATAACATTAGAAATTTACATAAGGATCATAAGAAAAGTTAAACATTCAAACCAATACACTAATTACAAAAACAACCAAAAAAATGTAAGCTTTAAATAATATTACGTACTTCAATAAACCGTTGAACAAAATAACTTGTTTTAGCCTCAATTTGTAATTGAAGTCTGTACTGTTTGTTGTTTTAGATACAACCAAGTGTCTTCTGCCACCAAGACTATCTGTAGACATTCAATAATATATCTAACAATGTTAAACACAGAGTACAACCCACAAATCAAGTTTTAGTGAAGCTTACTTGCTGTAATTTAGTTGAACCATATATAAGTCCTCACAACCATTTAACATAGTTATCCCAGGATGCTGAGATGAATTTTTCGTCTGATAAGGCTTCTAAAATTGGAAACCATTTAGCTTCGAACCCAAAATGTGCAACGTTCCTTTTATTTCTAACTTTATCTGTGATGCTTTCCATAATGAACTGATTCCACAGCTTCTTGTACCAAGTTTGAATGTTAGGTGGGGAGACATCTTTCCAGCAAGATGCAATAGATAGTCTAGCTGCATATAGCATTGTGTCAAACATGTCTCTATAGTGATGATGTGCTATTTCCTCCGACCAAAGGTTTAAAAACAAGATCTCAGGTGACTTTGGAGTGAGTATACCCAAGATATTATGGATATGTCGCAGGACATCATTCCAGAATGAGCTAATTTTTTCGCATTCCCAAAAGCAATGCACAAAAGTCCCTATTATTTTGCATCCCTTCCAGCAATATGGCGAATAGTTAGATGTTATGTGAGACAGTCTCTGAGGTGTCATGTACCACCTGGTTAGAATTTTAAATCCTCTTCTTCTTCTTGTCACTCTCAGCCTTACAGGGTTCTCACGAGGATAAAATAGAGAAAGGGAGAATGTTGTAATTCGCTTTGGTTCTCCACTGTCGAGGGAAAGGAGGGTGTAAATGAACTTAACTACTCACAGTCACACTTAACCTGATGGCTGAAATGATGAGAGCTGGCATTGCCAGCTCTGGTTTAGGAAATACCTGGAGATTTTGAAAGTAGAGCTGGAGGAGGGCAGGGTTTGGGGCGGAGAAGGACATCAACAGGGTATAATGCCCTAAAGTCAACCTTCCACAGTGGCCATTTTCTCCAGGTGAACTGATCTCTGTCACCTGTAGGTCAGTTGTCATCTCAGGAGATTTCCAGCCACCACTTGGAGACTAACAGTAATTTAAGGAAATGGATGAACAAATATGGACTGCAAAACATAATCTTCAGATGTCCATCAAGAAAGTACATCCACTTCTTAAGTCCACTGAAATTGTGAACTGAGGATCTGCGAAGTCTTTCTTTTGGGTTGGGAGTGCCAAATAGTAAATGTCAGATATTGCTTTAAATCTCCAGCCTATTCATTGCAGCTCATGTATTTCACATACTGAAGACTGATGTGTATTTGAGAACTATTTGGAGCCTTATGTGATGTTCAGTCATATATGAACCACCTGGAGACTGGCAACCTATGTTCCCTCTAATTCTTTTCGCCTACTGAACGGAGCAGTTCACATCCTAAACAGAATAGGTGTAATCTTAAAATGGGCAATGGGCAGTGCAAGCCCCTGCGTGGCTCCAGACTGCTGCTGAGCGGGGCTTCCTGTGTTAATGAGCGGCCGCTCATGTGCGCACCTTAGAAGGAACACTGTGAATGGGAATTCTAATCCTTTATGATATCTAAAAGCATGGTTTCAGCACCCTTCTAGTTGTTACAGCCCCTGGGAAATACATGTGCGCACCTTAGAAGGAACACTGTGAGTGGGAATTCTAATCCTTTATGGTATCTAAAAACACTGTTTCAGCACCCCTCTAGTTGTTACAGCCCCTGGGAGAAAATGTTTCCCAGGGCCCCCAAGCTCTGTGATGGGGAAGGCTGAAAGGCTCCTTTCTGTGAGCTCTACTGCACTTGCATAAGATCCAATCCAATGGCAATCACTTCCAAGTAAACACGTTTAGGATTGGAGTGCATTTGTTTCTGATTACTCTGTTGATTGTGCACTGTATTGCTTGAGACACTTTGCCTGCTACTCAGCTGTTTTTCATTGGGCACAGGACAGAGTGAGGACAGAACAAATGAGGTTGCTTAACCCGCCACCTACTCAGCAGCACACAAATGTTTCAAGAGTGCTTATTGAGAAGACTATGGGGTGCATTCTATCACCTTCAGTGGTGCTCCCTGAGCAGGCTATGATTATGCTACCATTCTGATGCTATTTTAGATCACACTTCTTGACTGGGGTGGGGGGTGGGGGGGTTCTGCTCCGCAGCATTTTGCATTTTTTGTTACCATAACCATTATCATCACATTCAAGTCTGCATTTTTCAGAAGAGTTTTCTGTGGAGGGGGGCAGAACTTTTGTCATTTTGCCATGACCTTTTACGACGAGATCCTCTCACTGCTGCTCTGGGGCAGGAGTCATGAAACATCAGGACTGACTTTGGGGAAGGAGAGCCCGTGCCCTGGAACAGCGACACGAGGCCCCCAGCTGCCCACCAAGAAGCCTGTTTTTTTTTTTTTGTACAAAGAGGTCCTAGCCCCCCTGTGACCACGGCAGCCGGAAAAGAGCCGCAGGCAGAGCAGCAAGGAGCAGCTGAAGTCACAGAGGACTATTACACTTCTAACCGTGTTATTTGGTTTGTGAGGAAGCTGCTTTAGGAGCAAACCACAAAGGTGGGCATAAATCGGTTGAACGAATAAATGACATTTGACATTTTGTTTCGGCGCTTCCAGACGCTCCATGAAGGATCCATTTCTAAGGTGTCACAAGGTAGGTGGGGCTGAGGAAAATAAGGGTGTCTGGTCAAGAGATACTTCTCCTTGGACAAGACACACTGCAGCCCATGATCAGCATGCGCACTGCTACCCTACCTCGAGATATATATTTTTTTAATTGTAGCTTTGGAATCTTTATTTTGGATTATTTTTGCAGCATTTCCTGTCTTCTGCCAGAACTACCTCACATTAACCTTGAGAAAAAAGATGACAAGGAGGAGGTGGTTTTCAAACTTTCTATTGTCAGGGAACTCTTTTGACTACTATGTATCTATCCCCCTCCGCATGTTACAGAAGATTATGGGGTACACAGCAGAAACTTGCCCTATTCTACATTCCAAACTGCTATAGGAATGGGGAGCCAAGAAAGAAATGCTCCACACACAGAAATCCGTGCACCTGTGGAAATGCTGTGCTGAATGCAATCCATTTTCTGAGACAGGGTTGCCAGAATCCCCCCTCCAGTGAAGGCAGGGGTTCCCCCACTGACAGGCCCCATCTCCCTGCTGCCAATCAGTTTGCCAGTGTGGGGGGGCTTACCCCCAAAAAGAGGGAGATCAATCTAATGTGCAGCAATGCATCTACATCAATGCCCTCATGACCCAGAAGTGATGTCATCACATTCAGGATGTTGGGGCAGCGCTCTGGTATTTGGGCAAAAACTCTATGGTACATAAGAACATAAGAGAACATAAGAGATGCCAACGTTGGATCAGGCCAAAGGCCCATCCAGTCCAACACTCTGTATCACACAGTGGCCAGAAATACCAGGTGCCATCAGGAGGTCCACCAGTGGGGCCAGGACATTAGAAGCCCTCCCACTGTTGACCCCCCCCCCAGCACCAAGATGACAGAGCATCACTTGCCCCAGAGCCCCTATCTATACCTTGTGGCTAATAGCCACTGATGGACCTCTGCTCCATATGCTTATCTAATTCCCTTTTGAAGCCGTCGTTGCCTGTAGCTGCCACCACTTCCTGTGGCAGTGAATTCCAAGTGTTAATCACTCTTCGGGTGAAGAAGTACTTCCTTTTAGCCGTTCTAACCCGACCGCTCAGCAATTTCATGGAGTGCCCACGAGTTCTTATGGTAGCAGCCAAATTTACCATAGAGTTTTTGCCCAAATACCAGAGCATTGCCCCGACATCCTGGACACGATAACGTCACTTCCAAGTCACATGGGCAGTGACGTAGACACATAGCTGTACATCAGATGGGCCTCCCTGCTGTTCCTGGTAACTCCCCCCCCCCCCAGCAGGCAACCCTACTCTGAGACTAAAGTAATGAAGTTTTAAATTCAGTCACACCAGGTCAGAATTGGTTTGACTGGGGCATATGCAATCTATGTAGATATTTAGGATTGCTTGGGATTTGTTAGGAGGTAAGAAAATGCCAACCTAGCAGTTCGAAAGCAAGAAATTGCAAGTAGATAAATAGGTACCGGGCGTCAGGCTCGGTGCGGTACTCGTGTTGGCGTCCGGGTCTTGTTCATGGGGTCGTAGATCCCACCTTCGTCGCCAGTGAAAAGTACTCGGAACGGGGAGGGATTCAGCAAGAGGGATTCAGCATGAGTACTTTATTAGATCAGGAACAAGACAAAGGAAACCCGCTCACAGGCCGGTTTATATGCGTTCAGAAAGCCCGCCACCAAGTACACCTAAACACACCCCCTACTCCCGATAGGCTATTTACAATAACCGGGCGACCATTGGTCTCCTGGCTGGGAAGCTAGCCCTTTGATTGGGCCGGCTAGGATCCTTTGGATCCTTTGTCTATCAACTGAAGCTACAGATGAATTGTGCCTGGCCAGCCCGGGCAAGTCCGGGCATGTCAGGCTGATGCCTTACACGTGGAAAGGCAGCAGTACATTACACCCCTCCCCCCATAGTCCAAACTACCCACATACAAAGTCCTGGAGGGATGCGGGAGACGTCCTGGGCCTTGTGGAACGGCGGAGTTCTGGGGTGCTGCTTGGGGCTGCTCCTTGTGGCCGTGGCGGGGCGGTTGGCTGCGGCGTTTCCGGCGGCGGCAATGTCGGAGGTTCCGGAGGTTCCGGAGTGACCGGGGC
>NW_015175403.1:43780-83619 GCF_001447785.1 Gekko japonicus | reverse complement strand
GGGAGCGGAGCGATGAGCAGTTGCCGGAGAGCTGGGATGCGAAGTTGCGCGGTTCCCGGAGAGGTCTCGGCGTCAGGCTCGGTGCGGTACTCGTGCTGGCGTCCGGGTCTTGTTCATGGGGTCGTAGATCCCACCTTCGTCGCCAGTGAAAAGTACTCAGAACGTGGAGTGATTCAGCAAGAGTGATTCAGCAAGAGTACTTTATTAGATCAGGAACAAGACAAAGGAAACCCGCTCACAGGCCGGTTTATATGCGTTCAGAAAGCCCGCCACCAAGTACACCTAAACACACACCCTACTCCCGATAGGCTATTTACAATAACCGGGCGACCATTGGTCTCCTGGCTGGGAAGCTAACCCTTTGATTGGGCCGGCTAGGATCCTTCGGATCCTTTGTCTATCGACTGAAGCTACAGATGAATTGTGCCTGGCCAGCCCGGGCAAGTCCGGGCATGTCAGGCTGATGCCTTACACATGGAAAGGCAGCAGTACATTACAGAAACGGAGATGAGCACCGCAACCCTAGAGTGGTATTCGACTGGCTTTTGAGCAAGGGAACCTTTACCTTTACCTTTAAGAAAATGCTACAAAATTATTTGAAGTAAACCTATTTCATTCTCTACATCATAGACCAGGGGTATCACAGGGCTGGTATCCTGCAGGGCTGGTATCCAGCCTGTGAGCAACTGGCTTTCTCCTGCTTCATCCTCCCAGGCTGCTGCTGTGTCATCAATCCTCTCTTCCCTCCAATGGCTGAGATCTCCTCTTCCTCCTTTGGAGAGGAAGGGAGGGGGGAAGGAAAGAGAGACTGTACATGCATACATTAAAGCTTCCTCAATCGCTCTCTCTTGCTTCATCCTCCGGTGCTGCTGCTGTGTCTCCAAGCCTTTCTGTTGGATATAACAAGTTTAAAACACTTCAGTATTTACAGGGTTAATGTTGTTTGTAATGGTCAACAGGAAGTCACATGTTTGTCTGTACCCAATCTGTTTAGACAATAGAATGCCCGGGAATTTTGTAAGAACCTTAGGTATCTGATTGGAAAACAATGTATCAGGTATTTAGCATATTGGGTTCTCCTTCCTGCTCTTTTGTTCTTGCTGAAGGAGACGCCATTCCCATTTTACTTTTTAGCTGTAAGGATGTAGTACCTAGCTCTTGTTGTTATTTTATATCCTGTGTACCTTTCCCCCATGTTAGGTTTATAGTAAACTTTTATAATTTTCATACACACGGACTCAGTCTCTCAATCTTTACTCTGCTGATGCCTAATGATTTTTACTCTGCTTAGATACTTTTATAAAAAGAATCCCATCACTTTCTTCCCTCCATTGGCTGAGATTGCCTCCTCTTCCTCCTCCTCCTTCTTTGGGGAGGGAGAGAGGAAGGGGGAAGGGAAGACAGAGTGTAAGAAAGAGACAGAGTGTTTAAAACCAACAAAGTTCTATTCCAGGTATAAGCCTTCGTGTGCATGCACACTTCTACAGAGAGGGAGGGAGGGAGAGAGGGAGATTCTTCTGACAAATGCAATTTACATTAAGATTGCCCGGCTCGGCTGTTTACTTTCAGACTTGATCACACACACATACTATAAAAAAGGAAGGGAGGCAAGAAAGAGATGCATCTGGGATAAGAGGAATTAAAGGGAAGCTATTTTGACTTATTCTGAAAAGGGTGGGGGTTTTTTTAGATTAGATTTCTCTGTGCCTATCCTGGATTTTATTATCTTTCATAAAGACCCTGATTAGGAATGACAACACTGGAAGTACATAGCTAAGTATTTAAAAATACATTTATGGCTCCATATATTCCAGTTCAACACATGGTCTCCCTCTCTCCCCTCCCACCTAACTGGCTGCCTTTCTTCACATTAACCTCCCCCCCCTGCTTTTTTAACTGTTTCATTATCATCACTAGCACTGAATGGATTTTCTCCAGTTTAAAATCAACAGATTATTTAATTTGGGCAGATCCCCCTTTCCAGTTCTAACAGATGGGGGGGGGGGGAAGAAACCTAACAGCACAGCTTGGAATCTTTATTAGTGGAAGGAAGCAAGAGTCCTGTAGCACCTTAATGACTAACAAAATTTGCGGCAGGGCATGAGCTTTCGTGAGTCACTGCTCACTTTTTCAAATACAGATAGAATGTGAGTTCATCTCTCCTTATATCTTGGAGAGTGAAGTGATTTCAGATGCCAAATGACAATAGCAGGCATTGGTAATGAGAGAAGAAACCTTAGGTCTCAGTTCAGTCCAGGAGGATACGTTGTCTTGAGCTTCATTATCAGTTGCAATTCAGCAGTCTTTCTAATCTCCCTTTGAAATTCCTTTGTAAGATAACTGCTTCTTTCTGTGTTATGCCAATAAAGGTTTCTGTTCTGTTCTGCAACTGCTTCTCTTAGGTCAGCCACTGAATGTCCTGGAAGGTTACAATGTTCCCTCACTGGTTTTTTAATTGTGTTGTTGCTAATAGCAACAGAAAGACTAAGAGTCCAGTAGGACCTTTAAGACCAACAAAATTTGTGGTAGGATATGAGTTCTTGTGAGTCACTGCTCATATCTTCAGACTTATGTCCATTTATTCATTGCATTCTCCTGGACTGAATCCTCCTGGAGCAAACTAAGACCTAGGTTTCCTGTCTCGTTACCAATGCTGATACCTCCATGCCTACTACCCCTCTACATATCACATCTAATCCAATCAAGCCTGCTATTGCCATTCAGCATCTGAAATAATCTTTATAAAGTTTATATCTCCAGTACCTCATGTTACATTTAATGGCAAATATGGCCTGGCCTGACATTAGTGTAATTCATGTCGATCCGGCTCTCGTAACAAATGTGTTCGACATCTCTGCGTATAGATCAACATTAAAAAAATTCAAGTTCCAATCTAAACCATAATTACCAGAATATTAAAAGAGTAACACAAAGAAATAAAAATAAACTCTTAAAAGTGGGGGACCCACAAGATTTATAGGTGGTACCTCATTTCCGCCTTCCCCACTATTTCCTCTTCCCCTTCCCTGAAAACCCCTATAACTTTCCCCCCTTTCTTTCTTCCTTGTCTCTTTCCCACCCACCAAACAACCTACCTTTATCTGCCCCTCTGACAACAAAATCCAAGCACGCAAGGCTGATAATACTGTTGTGGTTACCTAGCAGCCCAGACAATGGCCCTTGCAGAGGGCATTCATTCTTAAAGCTACAGGTGCAACTTCTATTATTGGTGGGGGAGGTTAACCCCCCCAGTGTCTTTCTTTTAAGAATTCAGTTTTTTTTGCAAAGCTAGGGCTTTTTTCAGGTTTGTAGAAAAATATGTCCTGCCTCTCATGTCTCCAGTCTCTGTATTTAAACAGATCTGACCATGCTGAAAATGAGATAGATTAGTTGTTTTCTTTTAAGTGTTTTATGTTTCTTGAAACATAAGGTTCACAGAATAAAATTCACTAATGCACATTTGAAATATACAGAATTTAATCAATATTTTTTTACTATTTACTAATTGTGTTTGATCCACTTGTGCTCATTATGGACCAGGTTTATGATATACAACATCCATAATAAAAATAACCAGAAATTTTCTCCCAAAAGAAGAAAAGCCATAACCATTTGATTTAATTAGTTTCAATCTCAGATCATCAATTGCCAAGCTGTGGGAAAGCATTTCAGAATGGTAGTATTAAGGAGATAGAGCATTCAACAGATCATGGACAAAAATGTAAATATGAAGACACTTTAGCAATGGATAAATGTTACGATAAACCAAAAAAACCCTTCTTGCCATCTGCTTATAGTTGTGATATCAACTTTGTTAGCAAACAATGCCCATTTGGAAATTGTATATTGCATTTCTCAGACCATCAGAGACTCAGTTTCTTAAATGCTTCCAAATATGTATTTCTAAAGTGCTTCCAACAGGTTTAGAGACCAGGATATTTACATTTATATTGCCAGAGAAGTCCCTAATCCTGATTTCTATTGTGTTTTATTGTACTGCATATCTTTCATGTTTGGAACAGATTTGTGCCATATTATTCCCTGTCCCTTAAATGTAGTAGTAGAAGAAGAAGAGATTGGATTTATACCCCGCCCTTCACTCGGACTCTCAGAGCAGCTGACCTTAGAGAGTGTGAGCACCACCGACTCCCCCCGCTGGGAAGGTGTTAGCTGTCGGTTGGAGATGTCCTGGTTCATGGTTCCGGAAAGGCAGAAGAATCTTCTCGGCTACGAAAATCTCTGCAGTGGGATGCTCCGGCCAGGCGGTGGCAGTGTGGCGACACGACATACGGGTCCTAAAAGCCCCAACGTCATCAAGCCGGTCGAAATGCAGCCCTTCGGAAAATGACTGAGCCAAGCCAGAAACGTTTCCACCAGGCAGTTACAGCGTGTGCTATTTAAATGAATTATGTTGTCTTCCCTATCCCCTATGAAACATTGTTAGTCCCCTGTCTAAAGAGTAACTGTAAATCACTTTGAGCCTTATTATTATTGTTATTATTATTGTTATTGTTATTGTTGTTATTCCCCACAACAGACACCCTGTGAGGCAGGCTGGCTGAGAGAGCTCTGACAGAAACTGCTCTTTTTCAAGAACAGCTCTGACAGAACTATGGCTTGCCCAAGGTCATCCAGCAGCGGCAAGTGGAGGAGTGGGGAATCAAACCCGGTTCTCCCAGATCAGAGTCTGTGCACTTAACCACTACACCAAACTGGCTCTCACACCAAACTGGCTCTTATATACAAGATCTTATATACATTTGTTGTTTCTGGTGTAGTACATTATTGTTACGGGGGGGGGGTTGTTTGTTTTTTGCCATCAAGTCACAGCTGACTTATGGCAGCCCCATGGGGCTTTCAAGGCAAGAAGCATTCAGAGGTGGTTTGCCATTGCCTGCCTCCACATCACAACCCTGGTATTCCATGGAGGTCTCCCATCCAAATACTTGCCTGGGCTGACTCTGCTCAGCTTCCAAGAACTGATGACATCGGGCTAGCCTGGGCTATCCAGGTCAGGTTGTTACTGTAACTGACTTCATACATTTGCATCTGAAATCAAGAGTTTATTTTAAAGAGAAAAAGACTCGGGCTTTGTAGCACTTTAAGGAAAGACTTGTGCTAAAAAAAGAAAAGCTTGGATATCAATGAATAGAGTGCACAAGGAAACCACTTCATCCATATCAATCATGACATGGAATTTACAATCAAGTATCCAGACTGCAAAGCTGTGGATAAAGGCCAAACCAACAGGGGACAGGCCCCGCCCTTATAACCAAGCCCCACACCCAAATCCAGAATTTGAACACA
This sequence comes from Gekko japonicus, assembly GCF_001447785.1. Taxonomy (NCBI): domain Eukaryota; kingdom Metazoa; phylum Chordata; class Lepidosauria; order Squamata; family Gekkonidae; genus Gekko; species Gekko japonicus. The sequence goes on along the minus strand of NW_015175403.1, from coordinate 78,312 downwards.
CACACCCAGTAAGGACTTCAACTGCTATCTCTTCACACCTCACTTAAAAAGAAGCCTTTGAATAATTCTGAAGTATCGTCTTCTCTCAGAGCTGAACTCCTGGATCCCCAATGGTGGAGCATTTCTTTCTTTTTCTTTCTTTTTAAAGCCTTTCTCAGGCAAAACCTAACAATTAAAGAAGATGAGATTATTAAATTCGAAGGGCAACTCAACAATGGACACAAGCCAGGCCTGTCGCTACCGTGGGGCATTTCGGGGCCCAGCCTCCCAACTTTCTGCCAGGCCCCCCAACTTATTTATTTATGTATTTATTTGATTTTATTTACACCCCACCCTCCCTTACCAACCTGGCCAGGGCCCCCAACTTATTTCTCACACTCGCCGCCCTTTCTCCCCACCCCCTAGCAGCCCTCTGTATGTCTCCTCAGCAACTTGCTTTAAATGAGAGAAGCTGGGGGGGGGGGCTAGTGCATGCCTGCACTCCAAGCCACAAAGGAATTAAAGTTACCATTTAAATGCTTTGAAGGAGAAGCAGGGTGTCATGGGCTGTGGTGCCAGTCAAAGGGAGTCCAGAACAAGCCAAGGTCAGGAGCCAAGAAGACAGTGCGAAGTCCAAAGCCAGGAGGTCCAAAGGTCTAGGTGCAAGAGCGGAGACAGAGTGGATGCTAGCAGCACAAAGCTGACTTGTTGCTTCCACAAAGGGTACTGCCCGTAGTGTGGAGTTAAATGCTGCTACCAATTAGCCAGCTGCACGATCGGCCAGGCTCCTGTTAGAACTCTGGGCTGGCTGAGCGTCTCCCTTGTAGCCTGGCCTCTCTTCGCCTGCTTGCTAAGTTTTGCCGCAGTCGCTCCCCTAAACGAGTCACACGTGGTGGTGAGTCAGGAGGACTTTCAGCTTGCAGTTCTTCCTTCTTATCTGGGCCAGGTGTGAAGAGCTATCCTCCTCTGCTGCTTCAGAGGGGCCAGCTGTGGTCTCTGCAGGCTCTGTCTGCTCATCCTCATCCATGCCCATGACACAGGGCTGCGCACGCAAAGGGTCGTGTGTGAATTTCAGTGCCCCCCCCACTTTTCAAAAGCCCCCCCTAAATTAATAAATCCTGGCTACAGGCATGACACAACGATACTTAATAAAGTATAATTACAAATAATCATACATAAAATATTTATCAACTGAATTTATAAAGTATTTATTAAACAAGGAAACTATAGCTTGGATTCTCTGGGGTTTTTTGGTGCTGAAGGAGGTCCTCCAGTGAGCAGCACCTTCCTCTGGCCAAAGGTGGTTTTGGCTGATATTTGGATGCTCTCACATGAATGGAAGCTCCTAGAGCTTGGGGGTACATGACCCCAAAGCAGAAGGTCACCTCCACCATAGAACAGGGTACACTGTAAGCAGAAGCAAGGCTCAGAATCCAGTCCCCAATACACAGTACCTTCTTGGCAAGTTGCTTCTATTTAATTTGCTTTTATAGCTCTGGCACAAGAATTTATTGGTTTTGAGCTTTTGTAGACCATAGTCTACTTTGTTAGGCAGATGCCAAAATGGACTGAATAGCGGCAAATGTATAACGGCAGTGATTTGGATTTTAAAAGGAATTGTCTTGGAAGGAATCACTTGCATTAAGTTTTGCAAAATGAGGGGAAAAAAACAGAGCTCCTGTCAGGACACTGGTCCTTTGGCTGAGACGCTTCATCCGAGACACTTGCATTGTTCTTTGTTCACTGCTTCAGCAATTAATCAGAGTCACTTTACTCTTTAAATCACAGAGTTATGTGTCACTTCAGGAGAGTAAAAAGACAACTCTGACTCCAACTGTGGACCAACACAGGCAAAATAGAAGCTGTTTCACTTAAGCAAACAGAATAAAATGTATGTATGTATATGTATATATGTATATGTGGCCTGTGATATTCATGGGTAGGCGAATCCCCCCGCTTTCTCACTGACACCCAGGAGCTATGCTGGACTCAGGGGCTGTGCCACTGGCAGCAGTGGGCCCAGTCTGACTCCTGGGTTGTGATGCTGCCTGCAGCGTGCCCCATGTCTCCTTGGCTGTACTGTGGCCAGGCTCAGTAGCTTCGGGGCTGCACAGTTGTATATGAGTGTGTGTGTGTGTGTGTGTGTGTGTGTGTGTGTATAAATAAATAAATAAATATATATACACACACACACATATATATACACATATATATATATATATACATACATATATACATATACATATATATATATATATATATACATATATATAGCAATTATGCTTTTGGAAGACGCCACTTCATTAGTCCAATGATGTGTTCAAATCAGCTGTGCCACCTACAGGATAATCATGAACACGATGGGGAAAAATACCTGGACGATTCCATTTCCATAACTAGGATAATAAAAATCAAACAGGGCCAGCGTCAGCATACCCTGAGGTAGGGCAGCTTCCTGGAACCAGGGTTTGGGCCCTATATGAGCCCCCAACTACCCACCCAAAAGCCCTCCCGACACCCAGCACCATCAGGAAAAGTGCATGCCTACTGCACACGTGGCTCGGAAAGGTGGGTGGTGGGAGATCTTGCCACTGGGAGAGCTGGCAGGGAAGGACATATGGACGGGGGGGGGTTGAGAAACAGCACGTTGACAAGTGGGCCAGATGAGGGGCGGAAGCAGGGAGTGCAGCAGTGGGTGGGGGAGGGGGCCAAGCACTCTCTCAGCCCAGGGCCCCCCACAAAAGCCAAACCCAGCTCTGCAATCAAAATCTATAAAATACAGATTGGACGGGATGGAAATTCATTAAAATTGTGTGGACCACAATTCAAATTACAGGTTTGGCAAATGGCCATTTTAGGCTTCTCATCACACAGCTGCACTTAATAAAAGTCCTGCCCAGGTCACCTTGTAGGAACTGATTATCTTCAAATTTCCTAGAAACATAGCTTGTCTTCTTATGCGTTAAGATGAAGTTAAAAACGTGTCAGTTAACCAAGGCCAAGGAGGAGACGTAAGGGGTGGAGGCGGGGTGGCTAGCCCTGGGGAGGAGGAGGAGGATGAGGAGGAGGGAGATTGGAGTTATACCCCGCCCTTCACTTGGAGTCTCAGTTGTTGTCGTTCATTCGCACAGTCGAGTCCGACTCTTCGCGATCCCATGGACCAGATCACGCCAGGCCTTCCGGTCTTCCAGAATCCTCTGAAGTTTGCTCAACTTCATGTTCGTTGCATCTATGACACTGTCCAACCATCTCATCCTTTGCCGTCCCTGTCTTCTTTGACCTTCAATCTTTCCCAGCATCAGGGTCTTTTCCAGGGAGTGTTCCCTTCTCATTGGGTGGCCAAAGTCTTTGAGCTTCAGTTTCATTATCTGGTCTTCCAGGGAACAGTCAGGGTTGATTTCTTTTAGGATTGACTGATTTGATCTCCTTGCAGTCCAAGGGACTCTCAAGAGTCTTCTCCAGCACCATACTTCAAAAGAATCTATTCTTCGGCGCTCGGCCTTCCTTATAGTCCAACTCTCGCAGCCATACATGACTACTCGGAATACCATTGCTTTGACCATGCGGACTTTTGTTGGCAGGGTGATGTCTTTACTTTTTATCAAGCTGTTTAGGTTCGCCATTGCTTTCCTCCCAAGGAGCAGGCGTCTTTTAATTTCATGGCTGCTGTCACAGTCTGTGATGATCTGGGATCCCAGGAACGTGAAGTCTTGTCACTACTTCCACGACTTCCCCTTCTATTTGCCAAGGAGTGATGGGGCCGGATGCCATGATCTTAGTTTTTTTGATGTTGAGTATTGTCTGCATATCTGAGGTTGTTGATCTTTTCCCCAGCAATCTTAATTCCCGCTTGTGATTCATCCAGGCCAGCATTTCGCATGATGTACTCTGCATATATATTAAATAAGCAAGGTGACAATATACATCCTTGTCGTACTCCTTTTCCTATGCTAAACCAATCAGTTGTTCTGTATCCATTACAAAACGGGAAGAGACAGAAAGGGTGGCTGACACTCCCTTCCTCCCATTTCTGAAGACTGGCAGGTAGGGGGTCACAAGAGGGAGAGGACAAGACGGTGGAAGGCAGTGAGGCATGGAGTGAGGGGCATGAGTGTCACAAACAGAAAATTTTTGACAATTGCAGTCTCTTTACCATCAGCCCCAAAAGTGTGTAATTCCCCCAGTTGTTGTTGTTGTTCAGTCGCACAGTCGAGTCCGACTCTTCGCGACCCCATGGACCAGATCCCACCAGGCCCTCCTGTCTTCCGCCGTCCTCTGAAGTTCGCTCAATTTCATGTTCGTTGCATCTATGACACTGTCTAACCATCTCATCCTTTGCCGTCCCCGTCTTCTTTGGCCTTCAATCTTTCCCAGCATCAGGGTCTTCTCTAGTGAGTGCTCCCTTCTCATTTGGTGGCCAAAGTATTTGAGCTTCATTTTCATTATCTGGCCTTCCAGGGAACAGTCAGGGTTGATTTCTTTTAGGATTGACTGATTTGTTCTTCTTGCAGTCCAAGGGACTCTCAAGAGTCTTCTCCAGCACCATAGTTCAAAAGAATCTATTCTTCGGCGCTCGGCCTTCCTTATAGTCCAGCTCTCGCAGCCATACATGACTACTGGGAATACCATTGCTTTGACCATGCGGACTTTTGTTGGCAGGGTGATGTCTCTACTTTTTATCATGCTGTTTAGGTTCGCCATCGCTTTCCTCCCAAGGAGCAGGCGTCTTTTAATTTCATGGCTGCTGTCACAGTCTGCGGTGATCTGGGATCCCAGGAACATGAAGTCTGTCACTACTTCTACGACTTCCCCTTGTATTTGCCAAGGAGTGATGGGGCCGGATGCCATGATCTTAGTTTTTTTGATGTTAAGCTTCAAGCCCACTTTTGCGCTCTCCTCTTTTACCCTGAGCAAGAGGCTCTTGAGGTCCTCTTCACTTTCTGCCATTAGAGTGGTATCGTCTGCATTCCCCCAGTAGTCATTACTTTTGTCTTCTTGATGTTCAGCTTGTAGTAAGAATGGGAATATAAAGATTTTCATATATACGTTTTTCCTTCTTAATTGTTCATATTCATATTCATATTTCTCTGGTTTTTATAGATTTATTCTTTAAGTAATATTTTATTAGGATGTTAGAAAGGCCTGTTATAGGGCAAACCTTTCAATGTCTGGGTCAGATAAGATTTTAGTCTCGTATCAGTAATGAATACTTTTGTTTGGGGAAGAACAAGCTTTAGCTGATATGCCTTAGGTCATGTCAAGTAAATATGTGACGCTATTGCATAGAAACACCTTACTTACATTTGACCAATAAGGAGATTTTCATGTAAATGTTGTTTATGTTTTTGTAACCAATTATGCCTTTTGAATATTATTCCCATGATGATGGTATGATGATGTCATTTTAAGTATTTAACTTTATGTATTTCCTGAATCTGTTCAGAATATGCTCAAGAAGAAGATGAAGAAGAAAAAGAAGAAAGTTGTCAATTTTTGGTTAACTATCTGGTCTTATTGTTTTCCTATTAATTGAGGCATGTTTCCTGATTATGCTGAAAAGAAAGCAATCAATTTTGATGGGTTCTTTGGCCTGTTTTCCATATTTCATTACAATAAAATACAAGAACTTCCTCCTCATTTGACTTCATTTTTGACATGGAATCTAATGTCTACAACAAGCTAGAATACGGCTTTCACACTTTCTGCTTCAACCTTCATCAGGAGTCATACCAAGTCTTCACTATGTTCTGCCGCTAACGTGGTGACATCTGCGTATCTCAAATTGTTAACGTTCCTTCCACCAGTTTTCACTCCAACTTCATCAAAATCTAATCCAGTTTATGATATGCTCTGCATACAGATTGAACAGATAGGGAGGGGAAAAAACACACGTCCTTTACCAATTGGAAACCATTCTGCTTCTCCATTTTCTGTCCTAGCAGTAGCCTCTTGTAGAGGGCATAGGTTGTGCATCAAAACAATCAGATGTTGCGGCACACCCATTTCATTTAAAACCAACCATAACTTTCACGATTCACACAGTCAAAAGCTTTGCTATGATCTATGAAACACGAGCTGATTTTCTTCAGAAATTCTCTTGTATGCTCCAGCAACCAGCATAAATTTGCCATATGATCTCTAGTAACTCTTCCTTTTCTGAATCCTGCTGGAACATTTGGAATTCCTCGTTCCATATATGGCAACGGTCTTTGTGGTAATATTTTGAGCATCCCTTTACTCCCATGAGAAAGTAATGTGACGATCTCATACCTGTTGCAGTGCTTGACATCTCCTTTTATCTGGAATTAGAATGTAGATCGAGCATTTCCAGTCTGTGGGCCATTATTGTGCTCTCCATGTTTGCTGGCATATTCTTGTGAAGTTTTTGATGGACTCCGTTTCTGTGGCTCTATTGATATCTCATCTACGCCTAGTGATTTGTTTCTCCCAATTGCTTTGAGTGTCGTTTTTACTTCACTTTCTAAAACTGCAGGTTCTTCTTCAAAAGATTCTTCTTGGAAAGAATCTGTTGTTCTTTCATCTCTTCTGTATAATTCTGCAGGTTCTTCTTCAAAAGATTCTTCTTGGAAAGAATCTGTTGTTCTTTCATCTCTTCTGTATAATTCTTCAGTGTATTGTTCCCATCTTTTCATTATTTTGTTCTGTTTGGTTAATGTATTTCCAGGTTGATCTTCCAGCATGCTTAACCATGCTTTAAATTTCTTTTTGATGGCTTGGATCTTGTGGAACAGATCTCCTGTTCTTACTTTTTTGTTGTTCACTTCTGTTTCTCTACACTATTTCTTTAATAGTTCTCTTTGTCTCTACGTGCCAGCCACTGAAACGCTGCATTTAGATTTCTGACTCTATTTCTGTCACCTTTTACTTTTGTTTCTCATCTATCTTTAGCAATTTGAAGCGTTTCATCAGCCAGCCAGCCATCAGGGCTTTTGTTTCTTTTGACTATAGGAATAGTCTTTGCGAATTCTGCCTTGATAATATCTCTGGTTTCAACCCATAGTTCTCCTGGTTCATGTTCACTTGAACTTACTATTGCAAATCTGTTCTTTGCATGGTCTTTAAACCCTTTAGGAATGTTGTTTAGAATTTATTATGGCACTTCGAATGTTTTGGTGTTTTTCTCCAGCTTTATTCTAATTTTTGATATTAACAATTCATGGTCTGTACCACATTCAGCTCCCAGTCTTGTTTCAGCAGAGGAAAAACAGCTTCTCCATCTTCTGCTTCCGATTATGTAATCTATTTGATTTCTATATTGGCCATCTGGTGACGTCCATGTATATAATTGCCTGTTCAGTTACCTGAAACATGTGTTTGCAATGAACAAACTGTTGTCTTCACAGAATTCTATGAGGCTCTCTCCTGCTTCATTTCATGCTCACAGCCAGTGTTCCCTCTAAGCTGAGTTAGTGTGAGCTAGCTCACAGTTTTTTAGCCTCCAGCTCACACCTTTTTGTCTTAGCTCAGGAAGGAGGGCTCCAGAGCAAACTCATTTATGCAGGAGCCAAATCGCTCACTCACAACTTAAATGCCAGGAGCTCACAAAGCGGAATTTTTGCTCAGAAGACTCTGCAGCTTAGAGGGAACATTGCTCACAGCCCAAATCTTTCAACAATATTTGACTGTGCTTTGTTTCGTACTTTTGTGTTCCAGTCATCTATGATTATCAGCACATATTGTTTAGGTGCATGATCAGTGTCTTCCTGGACACTTGTATAAAAGCTTTCAATCATTTCCTCTTCAGAATCTGTAGTTGGGGCGTAAACGTGAATGATGGTTACACTGATAGGCTTTCCATGAAGTCTGATTGATGTTATTCGGTCAGACTTTGGATTATAGCTCCTGATTGCTTCTGCCGCTTGTCCCACATCTCCCAACTCCATTCCTTCCGTGTTTGTCATTTTCCCAGTGAATACTTGTTAATTTCCTGACTAAAAATGTCCTAATCCAGTCCACTTTAGTTTACTCACTCCAAAATCATTGCAGTGTTTAAACATTCCATTTCTCATTTTACGATTCTGAACTTACCTGTCAGAACCCACAGCCAACAACGTAGTGTACGCTTTCGTGAAAGGTAATACTTTATTGAAGAGCTATGGATGCATTCACATAAGCACTGTTAAGAATGAGGGCTGCCCATGGGGCATAATAGGATACAGGGAATTTGTATGCACCCCCCCACTGCCCTGGCCAATTAGCCATCCTCCCACGCGTGGGAGATAGAGTTTCAGCCGTTTAGCGCTGAAGATGGGAACAAAATGGTTCCCAAGAAAACCAGACATCAACATCACCACCTGCAATACTTAGAGACAAGCGTTGTAGCAGCAAAGAAGCACAGAAGGAATCCAAAGGCGATTAGAAGGGAACGAACCTCCCCACCCCCATGGCAGCATAGCTGACAGATCCATACGTTCCATATTCCTATTATATGTGTCTGTTAAGTCGCTCGCTTAACAAAGAAGTCGGAGAGTGATTCAGCAAGAACACAGCTTTATTCTTCAACTCAAACACAACTCCAACACGGATCAACATCTGATAGCCAGAACAGCCTTTACATTGCAGCTGTCCTGCTTTTAAACATTCCCGGCTAATGTAGCCACACCCACTGTACAAATACCAACCAATAAGGTTGTTCACATAAGGACCAATCACGGACTTTCCCACTCAGGGAGCTTGCTGTGAAGTGATTGGCTTGTTACTTCCTGGGCTAGCAATACTATTGGATGTATTTAGATCCTAGCCCAGGATGAAGCTTAACATTGCTTTTCAATGAGATGTTTCACATACATTCTGCATTCCATGGCAGCTTTGGAATACACTACAGTGTCAAACAGCTTTTGATTCTCTTTTTGCGTCCATTCACATCAACAACTGAACAGTTGTTTTCTGTTTTAGTCCAGTTGCATCTTCAAGAATAATGCTACTTGAACTTGTCCTCAGTTCTTCCCTAGTGGCTGATTGAATGCCACCCGACTTGGGGATTCCACCTTCCAGCACTATATATTTTTTTTGTTTTGGATTGTCTCATCATAAGGTTTTCAAAATAAGAGATGATCGGAAGTGGTTCACCATTGCAGTACTAACCAGGGGCAGCTAAAGTGTCACTTCCATTGTCTTAGACTCGGCTACGAGTTTAGCCTCTTGACGGGATATAAAATCCTTATGGTATTGCTCTCAGCTTTGCTGACACAAACTCCCCGACAGCATTAAGGTGTGCGTCAAAGAGGGGACTCCTGGTTAAATGTTAATTACCTCAGGTTGTGTATTTTTCTGAATAAACTTTGGTTCTTCTGCACTTTTAGAAACATACCCTTTCATGACTGTCAGGTTTACTTCAGTTATCAGACCAAACCTGGGTGAGTTTAGACTCTGGCCAAGAACCTATCCCCCCCCCCCCCCAGTCAGTATTCTCTTTTTAATTTTCCGCTGGGTATCCCAGGGCAGTGTGGTAGGTGGTGGTAACAGAGGGAAATGTTCTGTTGAGGTGGTGTCTGGCCTCTTAGGGAATTAGTCACAGATGGCTATCATGGGTTTTTTTCACCTACTGCTTCTCTCTCAAGAAAGATGGTAGTGCGGGGACATTTATGATTTGCTGCAGTATCTTTAGCTTGGAGTTTTCTCTAATAAGAGAAGCCATCCTTGTTCTGCTTCTTTTTTGGTTTTTAATTTTTTTCAGTTTGTTTTCTCAAAGATGCTCCAAGGATTTGAGTCTAGCATTTGCAATCTGTTTGCCCAGTTTTCTAGGTTGGTAGCTAAGAATCAAGAATGCTTATCTAGGAATTCCAAAGGTTTATATGGGTCTGGGGTTTTTCAGCTTGTTTTTCTAGGTTGGTAGCTAAGAATCAAGAATGCTTATCTAGGAATTCCAAAGGTTTATATGGGTCTGGGGTTTTTCAGCTTACAAAGGAGACAACTGAGGAGGAACATGACGGAGAATTATAAAATTATGTACAGGGGAGAGAGTGGACAGACAGGACTTATCTCCCTCTCCCAAAATACTAAAAGGCATCCAATAAAGTCGATGGACAGTAGATTTAGGATGGATAAAAGGAAATCCTTCCTTACTCAGTGAGCGATTAAAATGTATAATTGTCAAACCCCTGGAGACATCAGTTCCCAACAACAGTCATTCCAAAGACTATAAAGTTTACTGAGACATTGATAGGATCCAGACTCTAAATGTTCTGTGTTAGAACAAAGGAAAAGCACTTCCGGGGCCAATCACACCTAAGCATAAGGCCCTCCGAAATAACGGCTCATAGTTCTCAGGGGAAAGAAGACACCAGGCTCTGCTGGGGCTCAAGGTTACTTGTTAAGGCCGACTAAGATAACAAGAGCCACATAGAAGAGGCGAAAGCGAAAGTAGACATTCTTCACACTCCCCTCTGTCTCCATGGCAACCAAGCCCACGAGGTTGACAATAATTCACCATCACAGGATGTAGTGATGGCCCAGGCAATAATGGCTTTAAAAGAGGATTAGACAGATTTATAGAGAATAGGTCTACTAGCCATGGTGACTAATGGGAACCTCCATATTCAGAGGTGGTAAACGTCTCAATACCACAGAAGGCAACTTCAGGGGATGGCCTCAGCCTCTATGCCCTGTTGTTGGCCCTACAGAGTAACCGGTTGGCCATTGTGGGAGACAGGATGCTGGACTAGATGGAAAACTGGCCTAATCCAGCAGGGCTTTTCTTTTGTTCTTAGCTCTTATTGGTTGGCTGTAGCTACTGAACCTCATAACATAGCTGGTAGCACAGAAATAGGTATCACAGTTAGGGTTGCCAGCTAGGGATCCCAAGTCCCCCCGGGGGGCGGGAAAACCCCCGCCCCAGAGGCCCGTTCCCTGGCACCGCCGGATCGGGCCCTGGGGGGAACTCCACCCCGACGTGTGCATCACCCGGAAGTGATGCAGGCATGCCGGGCACGCTGGGGGTGGGGCCATGGCCATACCAGGGAAAACTCTATGGTTTTCCCTTGTATGGCCATGGCCCCGCCCCCAGTGTGCCTGGTGTCCTCCCGTCACTTCTGGGTGACGTGCGCGTGGCGTGCGCACGCACAAGACGCCGGCTGGGAGTCCCCCGCTCCCGGCGAAGATACACTTGGCAACCCTATTGCCAGCCTCCATATGGGAGCAGGGGATCCCCCAATTTAGTGGGCTCCTGCCTTCTTCTGGCCACCTGGCTGTCGAGGGAAGCCCTGCCCCCAACTGCCACGACCCGGTGCAACGTCCCCGGTGACATCATCACACTGGGGACATCACAAGTTTTACCCAAAATACGAGCATCACCATGTGATGTCCCCGGTGTGATGACGTCATTTCCGTGTGATGTCATCACACTGGGGACATCGCGCGCAGCAATGTCAGCCTGTCCCTCACTCTCAGAAAGCTCCCTCCCACACCACGCCAGTGAGCGCGCAGGACCTGGCAACCCTAATCACAGTCCACAAGGGTTTTTTTTTTACTTATTTTCTATTTTACTTCATTTGTACCCAGCATTTCTACCCAATGGTGACCCAACGTGGCTTACATCATTCTCCTCTCCTCTCTCCTTTATCCTCACAACAACCCTGTGAGGTAGGTTAAGCTGAGAGAGTGCAGACTGGTGCAAGGTCACCCAGTGAGCTTACATGAGGAGTCAAACCTGAATCTCCCAGGTATTAGTCTGACACTTTTAACCACGACACCACACTGGCCTGTGTATAGTTTTCTGTACATGGAGTTCTTTAAGCATCGTTTCGGTAATACATCTGTGGGTGACCAAAAAGTTGATGGGCTGTGTGGAATCTTTGCATCAAATTGACTGTAAAACAGAAGGAAATCTTAGTGAAAATTCTTGAGAGATTTCCTACTATTTTTCCAACCTGCTGAAGCATACCCAGTTTGTTAAGTGGGAGCTATTCAGAAAACATCAGCTATTAAAGATCCGCTATGAAGAGAGCTGGAATATTTCAATGACATACAATGAATGTCTTTACATTCCGAAAAGAACTGTGTACAGATGGTTTTGCATATCCTTCGGCAAAATTAACTAAGATCTGCAAAACCATTACCTTTAAAAATCCTTAACCCCTGTTTGGCAAAAAAAGAGAGAAATAATAGCCCTTTTATCTGTACAAAAATACAAATATAATGTTATATTAAAATAATACATAATATTACAGTAATATTGCTTTGCTTCTGCAATACAGTACTCTACAAATGCTCTGTTATTTTTGTTACACGATGGCAGTAGTTCAGAATTACACCTACTCAGATTATACTTGGCTCATTATTCCTGCATTCTTTTCTATGTGCCCACATGTACAAGGAACATTACACAGAGTTTGTGGTTCTTACTTGTAAATTGGTACTGAAATTCATTTTAAGGGAATCATAAATACTTTAAAAGCAAAGTAGGTTGTTTTCTCCCTGCAGTCTGAAAGCTCGATATTTAACGATAATATTTAACACTTTGAACATACTCAAATGTTTCACACATATCTCAGTAATTCTTAAAATACCTTGTGAGATATGCCTGCATTATTCTGCCCATTTTGAAGAGGAGTAGCTTGTCTAAGATCACCTAGCAAATTCCTAGTCTGAATTGAGGATTTCCCAGTTCACAGGGCTGCCAGTTCTGGGTGGAGAAATATCTGGAGATTTTGGGGGATGGAGCTTGGGGAGGGTGGGGTTTAGAGAGGGACCTCGTTAAGAGTACAGTGCCATAGAGTCCACCCTCCAAAGCAGCCATTTTCTCCAGGGGAACTCAGCTCTGTCAGCTGGAGATCGAATGTAATACCAAGAAATCTCCAGGTCTTATCCAGAGGTTGGCAACTGTATATTAGTCCCTTTAGCTCTACTCTAGTTTTACTCATATCATTGGTGAATACTAAAAGAGCAACGTGGTAAATAGAGCTGCACCTGGGTTTTGGCCACTGTGTGACACAGAGTGTTGGACTGGATGGGCCACTGGCCTGATCCAGCATGGCTTCTCTTACATTCTTAACCTTCACTTCAACAAAGCTCGTGTGGAACCCCCACACAAAAGCTGATTGCTATTGATTGCACAACAGTTATGATTAATGTTCACTCTAGATTCTTTTCCCACCAATTTGAAATGGATTGTATTCTAAGCACAGTCATGCCTAGATGCTTATAAAGTCCTAATTCACTGTACATCTGAGTGCTAATTTTATATTTTTGAGCAAAACATTGGCATAATATGGGACTTCCCCTGCCTGTCTATACCTACCTGTATTCTGAGACCATCCAAAAATGCTCTACTATGGGAACCAGCATTCTCTAATCCTTATATATACGAATCCAGTAGCACCTTACAGTACAACTCCAGGCTGGGAAACACCTGCAGATTTTGGGGGTAGAGCCTGAGGAGGGTGGGTTTGGGGGATTGGGTATAATGCCACAGAATCCCCCTTTCAAAGCAGCCATTTTCTCCAGGAAACTGATCATGGAGATCAGATGTTATCCCAGTGTTAGCAGTCAAACCCCTCCTCTCGCCGAGGGACAGTTTATAGCTAGGAAACCATAAACACCCTTCATACAATATCATCTCAAATATCATAAAGGCAATACACTGCCCGGCCCACAATGACAGAAAATGGATGTCAGCCAGGGACAAGTCTCAACGTGTCATTTAGAAGTGTGAGTAAAAGCGGCTGGCCAGCTAACCTCCTCCCCACCCTAGAGAGACACATAATTTAGGACAATGGGTCTCCCAAGCAGGGGTCATTTCCTGCAGGAGCGCACAGGAGCGGAGCTCCGGCAGTAAAGAGCCAAGGGGGCGGGCACATAAAACAAGCCCCACCCCCTGCTCTCAGCAGCCCTCAGTCATAGCAAAAAACAGCCAGGTAAGCTGCAGAGCCCCCCCTCCTGGCCCCCCCGGTCCAAAACAGTCCAGTGGCACCTTTAAGACCAAGTTTTATTCAGGTACAAGCTCTCCCTCCTCTGCGAGGACAGATCTGCACGTTCCCCCCCCCATAGCTAGCAATCCAAAACAGTCCAATGGAGCCTAAGCGGTGGGTGTTGCCTTCTGACACACTTCCGGTGATGCCAGGGGGTGTGGCATATGCAAAAAAGTTATGCTAATGAGTTATGTTAATGAGCTCCTGCACCTCTTTTTCTACGAAATGACCACTGCTCCCAAGACAGATTGCCTCACCTTGGACTAATCTCCAAATGCCCAGCCCCACTTCCCCTCATCCATTTATCTTATTAAGCAACACTTAACACTATTCACAAAACCTGGTAGCTTTCCCCATATGGTACTTACACAGTCATCAGGCCCCATTAATACCTATAGCTCACGTCAGAAAAAACCATCAAGCATCTCCCAAATCATTATCCATCTCCAAACAAACCATCAAGTTATTGTTTTGGGGGCCAATACGTCAGCTTGCCCCAGGGAATATTTTACCCTGTAAAGTATGACATCCTGCTCTACAACAGTGTGTGTGTGTGTGTTCTTGGCACCGTACCTCATACCCCCAAATCCATTTGGGTCCTCTCTCCTTTGCTACGTGAAATGCTAGGTGTTTCACTGCTGCCTCCATGAACCTCACTCTTCGAGACTGGTAACTGCAACCTTCCCTGAAATTGCTTTCTCCCATCTCCTCCCTGATTTCCTCTTAGCTAGCTTGTGTGATTTTCATGTGCTTGCATATGTGTGCTTTACCCGTTTATTCTTATTTCAATAAAACATGTGCCAGTTGAACATCTGACTGGTTTATTTTCGAGAGTTCTCTGAAGGAAAGATCCCCATATGTGTAGGTGGAGAATCCCAGTTACCCCCTCTCGCTTTGTCTCCTTTTAAGCTAATTTCCCCCCAACTAATTAGGAGACTGCCTTTTGGGGTAATACCAGGAGATCTCCAGCCAACTGAATGGAGCTTTTGACTCTCAGAAGCTAATACCCTGAAAATCTTGTAAAGTGATATGCCAGTCATATCTAGTTGTTCAGCTGTAGACAAATACGGCTACACTCTGAAATCTCCTATAGTTGTGTGTTTGTTTTTGTTATTGCTGTGATCTGCCTAGGGCATATCTTTAATAGAAAGGGAACATATGAATATTCAGGAAGAAAGAAAATCCAGACAAAATTAAACGCTGTTTCAGTTTCATTGCTTTCCATGGGAGAGATAACAGGGCAATTCTGTGCAGTGGTAAACTAGTCTAAGCCCATTGAAATCAATGGGTATTAAAGAGCATTTTACTTTTGCTGGGTTATGCCTATGTATTGACCACTTCTGCCTCAAATCCTTTATACCCCATTCTTCACCATGCTTTCTTATGTAAATATATAAATACTAGCAGTAAAGCCCGTTGTGGAAATAAATACAACGGGATCTAGAAAGAGGCTCTGGGGGAGTGCTCTGGCTTTGGGCAAACAGTGTCATTTTGCTGTGGTGACCTCAGCAGGGTATAATGACAGAGTCCACTATTTTCTCCAGAGGAACTGATCTCTGCTACCTGAAGAGCAGTTGTAATTTTGAGTGATCTGTAGCCCTCACCTGGAGATTGGCAACAATTGTTACCCAGGATGAAATGGCTGGTTTGGAGGGTGGAGTCTATGGCATTCTACCTGTCTGAGGTCCCACCCCTCCGCAAACCCCACCCTCTCCAGGCTCCACCCCTCAAATCCCCAGGAATTTGCTAGCCTGGAGTTGGCAACCCCATCTCCTTCCCAGCTAACCATCAACGTATCATTATCTGCCCCTTTGACTTCAGCTGACTTCCGCCCTCCCTTCTGCAGAGCAATTGTAATTTTGAGCGGTCTCCAGCCCTCACCTGGAGATTGGCAACAATGGTTCCCCATGAGGGACTGAGTGGTTTGGAGGGTGGAGTCTATGGCATTGTACCTGTCTGAGGTCCCACCCCTCCTCAAACCTGGCGGCGGCTCTGTAACCTCCCATCAATGCGGAGACAGAGATGGATGAGGGCTTGTAAAGTGTCAGGGCGTTCACTGCGTGCAAGTTCATCTAGAATTTCGTCAGACAGCCCTTCAGTATACTGGTCAATAAACGCTGCCTCATTCCATGTCAGGTCTTGAGCCAGCAGCTGGAACTCATTGGTGTACTGAGCGACAGAGGTTTTATGCTGAGTAAGAGCCCTTATTTTGCGGTTAGCTGTTTCAGCTTTCACAGGATTGGCATAAGCAGCGGCAAAATGAGCCTTGAAAGCCTGGAAGTCAGATAGTAAGGGAGAATTCCCCACCAGCAAGGGCGTGGCCCATTTGGCAGCTTGCCCTTTAAGGAGGCTTAAAATGAAACAAACTTTAGCCTTCTCAGAAACAAAGTCCCGAGCCCTGAGCTCAATATACAGATTACATTGGGCAAGGAATGCCTGGAACTCATCAACATTCCCACCGAAACGATCAGGAGGATTTATTGGGCAACGTGGGGGAGGTGTACCAGCATTTGCTACAGCAACAGCATTTGTAGCAGCCTGTTGTTGCAAAGCAATCACAGCTTGAGTTAAGTGCTGTACCTGTGCTAGCATTTCCTCCATGGGGTCCACACCTCCGGTTGCTCCGTCTTCCATGGTGGGGATGTGTGAGCGTTGTGGGTGCTGGCAATCTGTCACGGCAGGACCAGGGGGCGTGACACAAGCAAGCAAAAGTCCAGGAACAGTCCGAGGTCAAGCCGGGCAAATCAGGTAGCAAGGTTCAAGCAGGTTTAAATCACAGTCCAAAAGCAGGGTCAGACATACCAAAGTTTCAAGTCCATAAATCACAACAATACCAGAGGAGTCAGAGATGAATGCAGGGTCAACAAAGCCGAAGGTCAAAAGCCGAGGATCAAGCCGAGAAGAATTCCACAAGGTCTGGAGCAGAGATGCAAGGATTCAGGTCCTGAACAAACGATGTTGCCAGCACAAATGACTGCTGGCAACAGACTTGCATATATACAGTGCTAGCTAATCAACTCATTAGCTAGCCAGGAGTGAGGACAGGATCCTGTCAGTAATCAGGGCTAAGAGATCTTCTGGCACGCATGCGTGCATTCTGCCTTCGCTCTCTCAGCTGTTGTCTTCTTACATTCCTGAGCCTGGTTACAGGTGGAGGCGAGTCTGATGATGAATTACTGGGCTGCAGCAGAGACTGATCCCTTGCAGGTGTTCCCTGGGAGGCTCTATCCTCCTCACCACTTAGATAGCTTTCAGCTACAGGATCCAGTCTTTGCCTTTCTGCTGCAGTACTGTCCTCAGGAGCCTGTTCAGGGTCCTCAGGAACCTGTTCACGGGCATCAGCAAAGGCAGGCATGACATCAGCAGGGGCAGGCATGACACCTTTCTTCCGTGATGTCAGCTAGCTGCCATTTATGTGTATTCTGCCTTTCCCTGTTCCCGCCTGCTTGCAGCTCAGCAGCTTGCAGTAAACATGCCAGGGAGACCGTGGGAGCTAGACGCCGTTATAAGTCTGGCCTTGTGAGGTAGGGAGAGCTTACGGTCCACATTTGGTGTGAATCTTTCTGCTCTCAGGATATCCCACGACTCTCCCGCTCATTATGTAATCTCCTGCTGGGAGTCTTCCCGCACGTGTGCTTGAAATGCATTTGCTTAGCTAGTTGCCTTGCCCAGCTATATGTATTGGGATGTTATTCCTAACAATAATCCTGTGGACATAGTACCAGTCTTGTACACTCATAAAGCATAACGCTTCTTAGGAAACGTGTGCGAAGAGTGACTTGCTGTGGAACCTGACACGTGGGGCCGTGCAAGTCTTCTACAGGGCACTGGTAGGGCTCCGGAAGGGGCGGGTAGCCTCAGGGCTCCCCTTCCGCACGGTTCATTTGGTGCCTGTTCCCCCCCCCGCCCGACAACATCTCCAAGCCTGCCTCCCACAGGGCTGCAAACAGGGAAGGGGGGGGAGGACCGCCTGGGCCGACATGACCTGACAATATCGCCAAGCCCCAGGGACAGGGCAGACAGCGGTGCGTCACCACGAGAAGGCCGGCATGTGACAGCCTCCCACGGCCCCTTTCGCCCTGTGGCCCTGAGGTAATTGGATAATTACGCCCGCCTGCCTTCCAGGGAGCCGGGAACAGGAGGAGGTGTTAGGGGGGTGGAGGACCTCCCAGCCTGCCTCGAAAAACACTTTAACCGAGTCCAAAGGACTGGAAGCGTCTGACAAACGAACAATCTGTGTTCAAGTGTCAGGGGACCACAAAATCGTGCCATGAATAAGGTCTCTTCGATGGACACGTGAACACAGCACACACGCACACACACACCCTTTTCAAGGAAACGGGACCGGATTCCCCGGGTGTGGCGCGCCTGCCTCCCGCCTGCTCCACTGCCGACTCTAAACTCCGCCTCACTGCCTGGGATTAGAGCCGCACAGCTCTTCCATTCGAGGGGGGGGGGGGAATCAAGCAAAGTTTCCCGTCCCCAGGCCAGCAAGCAGGTGGAACGGAAAGGGACGGTCAGAGCGAACTCTCTCGCCTTGGAGACCATCCGAACAGCAGCATCTTCCAAATGAAAGCATTAAAATAAATCTCTTCAGGAGGTGCTTCGATCACTGTCTTTCAATCCCTTGCCCAGGGAGAAAGGGGAGGAGGGACTTTTAGTGTGTGTGTGGGTGTATGCATGGTTGGCAGAGACCTAGAAAATGGCAGCCTGGAAGAGAGAAGCCTGTGCCCTCCTGGCACCTCAATGGGGTTGAAGGGTCTTTCTTTTCTTTTCTTTCTTTCTTTCTTTCTTTCTTTCTTTCTTTCTTTCTTTCTTTCTTTCTTTCTCTCTCTCTCTCTCTCTCTCTCTCTTTCTTTCTTTCTGTCTCTCTCCCCGTCTTTCTTTCTCTCACTCCCCCCCTTCCTTCCTTCCTTTCTCTCTCTCCCCCTCTTTCTCTCTCTCTCTCTCTCTCTCTCTCTCTCTCTCTCTCTCTCTCTCTCTCTCTCTCTCTCTCTCTCTCTCTCTCTCTCTCTCTCTCTCTCTCTCTCTCTCTCTCTCTCTCTCTCTCTCTCTCTCTCTCTCTCTCTCTCTCTCTCTCTCTCTCTCTCTCTCTCTCTCTCTCTCTCTCTCTCTCTCTCTCTCTCTCTCTCTCTCTCTCTCTCTCTCTCTCTCTCTCTCTCTCTCTCTCTCTCTCTCTCTCTCTCTCTCTCTCTCTCTCTCTTTCTTTCTTTCTGTCTCTCTCCCCGTCTTTCTTTCTCTCCCGCCCCCCCTTCCTTCCTTCCTCCCTTCCTACCTTTCTAGGGCTCGTTGTCTTCCTCCACAATGGGCTTTGCTCTCTAGTAAATATATAAATACAGACAGACACAGGGTAGGTATGAGAGAAAGAAAAGGTGGCAGGATTCTGATTTGTCTGTAATATCTAGTCTCTTCAGAAGATTTTTTTTAAAAAAAAACAACTCAATTTGATGAAAGGTATCAGTATCTCTCCTATTATACATTCGTTTCATTGAATGCTAAGTCTTCAAGCCACTCATCTACACTTGGGAGCTTATTCATATATCGTAATCTCAGTTTCAACAACATAATAAAGATATCTTAGGTCTGTGGGCCCAATATTTACTTACTGCCAAAGCCAGGCATTTTCAACTGGCTGATGACGAACACATTAGCAGAGAGGACTTAACACACACTTTCCTAGTATGATTTCTAGGAAGTATTCTAGAGAGCCATCAAGGTTCCCTGAAATTAACTGCCACAATGCAACCACAGTATTGTCTGTGAGCCCTTGTTCCTTCGAAGGAAGTGGCAAAATTATTACTGTTGTAGCTCTGTCTTATTCTGATCTATTGCCACTTGCTAGTTAGTTGTGCATGTGAACATTGATCTGTTCAGGACTTTTGGTAACCATTTCATCTTCGTGAAACTCCCAAACTTATCCAAGGGACAGCGTTAACTCAGAAGATGCTGTTTAGAGACAGAATCCCATGTGCCCTCTGCTGGTCCTGATGCAACTCAAAGACCATTTTCTTACACTATGGCCACATTCAAATTACCACACAAGTTAACAAACTACTTGCCATACTTCAGAACTGTAGCATTCTAGTCTTTTAAATTCAGATGCTGCCCAAAGGGCACCACTGGGAGCAGGATATTGACACCAAACTCCTAATTTTTGACTGTTTAAAGCTAC
The DNA here is from genome assembly GCF_001447785.1 of Gekko japonicus. Taxonomy (NCBI): domain Eukaryota; kingdom Metazoa; phylum Chordata; class Lepidosauria; order Squamata; family Gekkonidae; genus Gekko; species Gekko japonicus. The sequence continues at coordinate 58,233 of NW_015175403.1, read as the reverse complement.
TCTGAGGCTGTATTGTTTAGATAAACCTGAATGGTTCTTTAGACTGTCAACAGGCAGGCAGCTGTACTTACTGACGACAGATTGTTGCAAAACCTTTTTTGTAAAGCATGTCAATTCCTTCCCCTTTTCTTTCTATAGCCTGCCTTTGATTCTGTTATACTTACCCAGTAGATAAGTGTATTCTTATATTTACATTGGAGGAGGGCACAGACATTTTGATTTAAGTGTGTTAGGAAACCCTTGCAAAGAGCTTGCTTATTTAAATAAGCTGCTAAGAAACAATGGGGAGGGGAGAAATTTCCAACATGAAAGGCATCTGGCTGTGTACCTTGATCTCAGATATTTGAAGTTACTATTTTGTATGAGAATTACAGCATAAAAGGTAAGTCTGAACAGAATTGTTATTGGAACTGTGCAAAATGCCTCTTTGATCTGCAGTGCCTTGATATGAGAACCCATCTTGCTTCTTTTGCTGTTGTGACCTGTGCCATGAAAACACAGCAACAGAAGAATATCGGAAGGACTGGGGGAATCATAGGATCCCAGAATGCACAGCTGCAGACAGAGTGATTCTCCCTATGTTCATTCCCCTGGACCCCTTTTCTCTAGTAGACTCTCACTTTTAATCTTCATCATCACTCTGTCAATTTCCCTGTACTTCCTCCCTGTCATACTTCACATCGAGACAAAGGTTCTGCATCAGGGTTCCCCATCATGGCACCTGTAGATGCAATGGCGCCCACCAGTACCTCCCCTGGTGCCTGTCCAGCTCTTCAGAAAGTGGGCAGGGCCATTGTAAAGCAGCATTGGTTATTGGCTGCCTTCATTTAAACAAAAGCATTTTCTGTGGCTGCAACAGCAGCCACAACCACTGGAATCAGGAGGGCTGTTAACATGCCAGGCTTTATTCTCCACTCAGGGGTGGTAGTCACACGCGCAAGATAATGGGGGGGGGAAGCGAGGCTATTTGCTCTGCAGGTATTTGACTCGCATTTGCATGCACTTAACCACTACACCAAACTGGTAGTCAACAGGACTTAAAAAAAATTGTTTTCTAGATATTGCTGCCAATAAACACTACGTAACAATGAACAAATTCCATCAAATCATAAGAAAATCCTTGTATAAGAATAAATCAACAATGCCTCCAGATTTTATAACAACAACGTTTCAAAAACCGGATCTTCCTCAGGAAATATTCTGTAGTGTATAAAAATACAAATCCTTAGAAAATAAACAATGTAATACATGAAGAACAGAGTATAAAATCCAAGTAAGGTCTTACATATACGGTGGTACAAGAGCTTTCAATACATTCATCATCTTACATCTCTAGTTCACACATTTCCACATAATCAGTTAATCACCCTGTGATGGACTTCATTAGAAGTGCTGTACAAATAGCTGAAGGACTGTGAAGGGTTAATACTTCACAGAAACAGAGAGTGACAGGTTGTTCCAAAAGATCTAATTGGCTAGCAGCAGCTGAGCAGAGAGAGACTTTACAGCTGAATGCTGAGGAGATTTCATTCAGAATTCAGCCCTGACTGAGAGCAGTTTAACACAGACAGGAGAACTGGGGAAAGTTGGCAAGGACGAGTGGGTAGTTAGGTGGAGACTCCCATTCGGGCCAAAGAAAGGAGATAGATCTTCTAATGAGAGGAGAATTTCCCTACCCAGTCAAACAGGCAGTTAGTTCTGAAGAGTACAGAGATCCCTGGTCTGGTGTGGTTAGAAACTGCCTGTAGAAACCTTAAGAGTCAGTTAAAAATTCAAGACGAGTGCTGGTGTTTCAAGAGAAGGGTTTTAGATACTGGAAAGAGTACCTAAACTAAACTAAAAGAGTCAGAGAATACACAATGAAACTGTCCTGGAATGTTTGGAAAACATTGGAACAAAAGCCTCTCAATACAGTGTTTTCAAGTAACTGTGAATAGCTTTAAAACTCTAACTAGCCTGAAATATAAGAACTAAAATCTGTGCATGTACTGGTTTTACCTCAGAAATTTCAACCCCTGATTTCACCTGACCTTTTCCCCTCTATGTGGAATAAAATATTTTGTTAATTTTGAAGTTCAAAATGTCTTAAGTGCCATTTTCTGTGGTTCAAGTTAAAGTGTGATCCCAACCCTTCCCCCCGGTTCCTGGGATGAGCAAACAGACAAAATATTATACTTTGGCAGGGTGGGACAGCCAGAGTTCTTCAGGAAAAAAGAAAATACATTACTAGGGCAGCTCAGTCAGAAAGGGACAGAAAAATGGAGGGAAGATCTTGCCTCTGAGGGGAGAGAAGTGGACAGGGCCACCATACACCCCCTTAGCTGCTTTCTCCCAAACCCCTCTGAGAAGTCAGTCACATTGGTCCATATAGAAAAATGATGACCAATATTTTGAAGATGTGTTGCCTCCCCTCCCCCTATAATAAGGGTTCTAGAAGCAATGGTGGAGAGATATGATAGAGAAGGAAAGAAAGAATGTTCCTGCTGGCCACAGAAACAAGAAGGCCATGTTAGCCAGAATGTCTGGCATTATCTTCAAGGACACCATGCAAAACGCATGAGCTATCAACTACAATGGCTGTTTTTGTGGTTGCTTTTCTTATATGTGTTTTTATGGTTGCTTTTCTTAATGCTATAAACTAAAGAAGGGATCAGAAAAGATGTGGGCCCTGTTTCTGTGGAGAAAAGTTACTTTCCAAAATTGACATGATGATTTATTTTGCATTCAGGGATTGGATACTCGTGTACAAAAACTAAATTGTGACTCAGCTATAACAGACTTAAGGGTTAATGGGCTGATACTGTTCCCAGATGTTCTGCACAACTGCTACAATCACAATTTGCCATGTTTGACCATTCAGCCATCTGCCCAACATATTATGTTACAACAGTCAGATGTAGACATTGTCACGGAATGAAATTATCGTTTTATTAATTACCCTTTAATTAGTTGACACATGCAGTATTTTAGCCATAATTGGCCTGAGATGCAATACTTACAGGGATGGAATGAGATTGTGAGCTTGCTTGTCATGAATAACAATTATGTCTTTGACAAAGCAATCGCATTATGAAGATGTAGTGAACATGTTGAACTCCTCCTTTGCCCAGGATAATACACAGCTAAATGCTGACTTCTGCTGATACACCTAACATTTGTGCGATATGTACACAATTAATTAAGGGAATTGGTTTCTGCCAATTGGATTCTGATTTTGAATGTGTCACCACCATTTTTGGTTCTTTCAAACCCAGTCACTGTTAAGAAACAAACATTAGAATTCTTACAAAGGACACTACATCAAATTAACTTGTCTTCAGTTTCATGTACTGGATGGGGAGGAAAAGACCAAACTGCAAAATTTATTTCATATATGAAACTTGCTGTTTACCAAACAGTGTACATAAGAAAGTCAAACTAACATAAGAAAGTCAAACAAAATGCTACATTTGACATTATTCTGAGTGTACAGTAGCAGCAACAGAAAAACACTCCACATTTTAGAAAACCCAGGATTACGTAATTTCAAAAATTGCTGCAGAAAAAGACTGTCATTGTAGAACACCAAGAAAGAAGACGATAGAATTCATCTTTGAAAGAAATTTCACCATCCTGAATAATTTTGTACCATCCTCCAAATTGGCCACTACAATCAATTTTGTGGATGGTGCTCATCCACTATTTCAAATAATTTAGGAACAAATTAAATAGCATTAGTCCCAACACTGATCCTTTCGTGACCCTACCACTCAATTTTCTCCATTGCAAGAACTTTCCAGTTATTGCTACTCTCAACTTCCTATTGTTTAACCAATTTTTATATCCCATGACTACTAAGCTTACTCTGGAGCTTTAGTGAGCAACCTTGTCAAAACCCTTTTGGAAATCCAAGAGTATAATGCCTGTTGGATCACCCTTATCCACGTACTTGCAAACCCTCTCAAAGAACTATTAATGAGGCAGGATTCCCTTTCTGCAGAAGCCACTGGCTGGTGTTAAACATCAGGAAGGTAACCATGGCCCAGACAGTTCAGGACTTTATAGGTCAAAACCAGAACTTTCAGTTGGACTAGGGAACAAATTGGCGCCCAATACAATTGTTTTAACACTGGTATGATACCAAGAAGACTAATGTGCCCGTCAGTAAGCAGAAGGCAGTTTCCTGAGGTTCAAACTACATGTTACATGTAACACATTACTATAATGGGGACGTGCAGCAGGAAGCCAGCCTTGAGTTCCTCGTGGGACTTCAATTCTGAAGCACCAAAAGGCCCCCGAATGCTCGGATGTAAAGCCTTCCAATGGGGCAAATAATGCCCCCCAGGGCTGTTTCAGGTTGGGAGAAGGCTGAAGACCCTCCTCCCCTCCACACTGTGGGCTCAGTCTGAAAACCCCATATAGAGTGCATTGTATGAGTCTAAGGAACGACTATAAATCAGGGTAGTCAGGTCCTCCTTTTCCAGTATTGGCCTTTGCTGGTATACTTAAGCCAGTGAGAATGCTGAGATCGGCTAATAACAACTTCCTGGTGATCCCCGACCCTAGGGAGGTCCAGCTGTCCTCAATAGGCTTGCCAAGTCCCCCCAGGGGGCGGGAAAACCCCCGCCCCAGAGGCCCGTTCCCCGCCACCGGCGGATCGGGCCCCAGGGGGAACCCCACCCCGACGTGCGCATCACCCAGAAGTGACGTGACGACGCCGGGCACGCTGGGGGCGGGGCCACAGTCATCCGAGGGAAAACTCTATGGTTTCCCTCGGATGGTCGTGGCCCTGCCCCCAGCGTGCCCGGCATCGTCACGTCACTTCCGGGTGACGTGCGTGCGGTGCGCAATTTAGACACCAGATGGGAGTCCCCCGCTCTGGAGGAATTTACCCTTTGCAACCCTAGTCCTCAACTAGGGCAGGGCCTTTTCGGTCCTGGCCCCGACCTGGTGGAACTCCCTGCAGAATAACATCAGGGCCCTGTGGGATCTGATGTAATTCCACAGGACCTGTAAGGCTTTTAGCTGAGGGCAACAATGGGAGGTGGTCTGGCACACTCTCCTTCTCTTCTATGGCCCCAACGAACTCTTCCCTACCCTGCCGTGCAGGACAGCGGTGTGGCTGGCAAAGGAGAGTTACTATGCCATCTTGGATTGGTTTTAATTTATCATTCTACTAATTTAATCAATTATTCATCTGAAAAACACAAAAGGCTCCACGTCTGACAACAGCACCACAGATAAGATTAGAATTTCTACAGCCAATCCACATACAAAAGAACCTCCTCAGGAAAGCTCCTCCATTAGCATGTTCATAGCCTGGGGAACTCCTACAAGATAATGACTCAGCCCTACCCCACCTTCTGGAGTAGATATAAATTACCTGTCTTATGTCTACCATTTTTCTTCTCACCTTGACACAGAGAGTACTCCATCTTTCCGTGTTATACCTCTGAGGATGCCAGTCACAGCTACTGGCGAAACGTCAGGTTCTACAATGCCAAGACCACGGCCACACAACTCGGAAAGTCTACAGCAACTAATATTATTCTACTGCCGCTGATTTTAATTATATGTCCATTGTATTTTAAATGTTTATAAGGCTATAAGTCGCCCAGAGCCTACTTGCAGGGTGGGCGACTCATAAATCCAATAAAATAAAATAAATAAAAGTAAATGGCATTCCAGGCCAGAATGACAACAGCCATTTGATCACAGAAATTCAGATAAAAACCACTGTCGTATTTTACCAAATTACGACAACACTACCTGCATTATATTTCTTCTCATAATCTTCTTCTCATAATCAGGCAGCCTACTGTTTGGGGAAAATTCAATATGCTTTGCAGAGGCTAGATTATACAGGTCATACTGATAAATCCAAAGTATTGTTGCTTTCATTGCTTCAGGCCAGAAGACTGAAGAACATACTGAGTTGTTTCCTGAAACGATTGTATTGTTGCTTTCATTGCTTCAGGCCAGAAGACTGAAGAAAATACTGAGTTGTTTCCTGAAACGATTTGTGACTTTTCCCTTCTCCAGCATACTGAACAACAGTACTGAAGTTCAGCCACATTCAGAAATAACAATACGGCTTGCTGTTCAGCTGCAAGATGGGTGCCCGCTGATCTTCTGCTTCCTTTGCGTCACTTGTGACTTTCCTGTTTTCTGATGCATGAAAGTGACAGGTATGACAACCACAGCTCTGTTTAAAAACTGAACTACCAAACCATTAAGTGTGACATTACAATATGTACTGGATGAGCTCTCTGAACTTGCAGTGAAAAATGAAAGTCAAATTAATCCCTGGGATAACATCTTGTCTGTCACTACAGTCATACAAAAGATTAAATTGGACCACTTTTCAGCATCAGAGTTGAAGGAATCTCAGTTTGTTTCTAAAAAAAGTCATTGCACAGTGTTCTGTAATTGGATGCATTCAATTATATCCATATTAATCTTGTTTTGTACAAGCATATTGTCACATACAGCTCACAAATCAAGCCAGTCCAACGTATTATTAATGGCCTACGAAGAAGAAGAGATTGGATTCATACCCTGCCCTTCACTGCCCAAAGGAGTCTCAGAGCGGCTTACAAACTCCTTTCCCTTCCCCTCCCTACAAAAGACACCCTGTGAGGTAGGTGGGGCTGAGAGAGCTCTGAAAGAACTGCTCCCGAGAAAACAGCTCTGAGAGAACTACGGCTTGCCCAAGGTCATCCAGCCAGGTGCAAGTAGAGGAGTGGGGAATCAAACCCGGTTCTCCCAGATTAGAGTCCGTGCATTTAACCACTACACCAAACTGGCTCTCGACCCATGCTGGATAGTGACACTTCCTTCACACAGGCACCGGGTGTGTGTGTGTGACCTCTTCGTGCTTACAGACTGCCCTGATGACTTAAAACAACTTCTCATCCGCAATGACAAACTACTAAGGTTGCCAGCCCACAGGTACAGGCGGGGGTTTGAGGGGCTCCAATTCGCCCCTGGCCAACTGACCAACAGGGGAAGCCGAGCCCCCAAGAATGACCACCCACACGGCCATCCATCTCCCCCCCTTCCCCGATTTAAAGGGCTTAGCTGATCAGCGGGGTCCATAGTCGTGGGCTGCATGCTTTCAAAGATCTTTTTGCGAGCAGAGCGGGGGGGGGGCTGTGGCGAGCGGGGCTTTTTGCGAGCCAAGCGAGCAGCCCGCAAACCATTCCTCTCACTCCTTCCTGCTAGGTTTAAAGGGCCCTTCAGCTGACTGGCAGGCCACATGGTCTCCACTGAGCAGCTGAAGCCCTTTAAACTGGGCAGGAGGGGAGGGAGAGGGGGGGCCAGGTGGGTGGGTGCCCTTGGGGGTGGGGCTTGGGGGCATCCCCACCCACCCCCAGAATGCTCCCCCCCCCAAATCCCCCTGCCAGAGCAATAAAGAGATCTGACAACCCTATAAACTACTTAACAGTAAAATGGACTCTGGTACCAAGATCTTTCAACAAACCAAGATGCCAACTTTGCTCTCATACAGATCCTAGCCAGGGTGTTTGGTTTTTTTTGGTGGTGGTGGTGGGGGGGAAGGTGCCAGAACTCTCAAAAGGAAAATTAAGTTTTCAATCTGTATACTGAAAACTCACAAACTTTTAAACATTTTTAAAAGAATCTTGTTGAAGAGATTCCGGAAAGCTGTTCTGGCGCATTCCCGAGCAACACCATCAGCAACACCAACATCTGGCGCATTCCCGAGCAACACCATCAGAGCAACGTCAGCCGTACCATCTCAGGTTCATCCTCTAATGTGATTTATGCCACCATGTGTCAGCAATGCCTTTCCACCCTTTACACTGACCAGTCTCTATGACAAAGAATAAATGGACATAAGTCTGACATTAGAAACCACAACATTCAAAAACCAGTGGGGGGACATTTTAACCTTCTAAGACATTCAGTTGCTGACCAAAGAGTAGCAGTTCTCCTACAAAGGAATTTCAGAGGGAGATTAGAAAGAGAGACTGCGGAACTGCAATTGATAATGAAGCTCAAGACAATGCATCCTCCTGGACTGAATCGAGACCTAAGGTTTCCTGTCTCATTACCAATGCTGACTTCTCCACGTCTACTACCCCTCTGAATGTCACACCTAATCCAATCACACCTGCTATTGTCATTCACCTGCCATTGTCATTTGCCTGCTATTGCCATTCGGGATCTGCAAAATATAAGGACAGATGGACTCCCATTCTAGCTGTATCTGAAGAAGTGAGCAGTGACTCATGAAAGCTCATACCCCGCCACAAATTTTGTTAGTCTAAAGCATATTAGGAGCTGCGGTGGCTCAAGTGGTTAAGACGCTGAACTGCAGGCTGTGGAAGGTCGGTAGTTCAGCAGTTCGAGACCCGAGTGTGCCGCATGATGGAGTGAGCTCCCGTCTCTAGTTCCAGCTCCTGCCAACCTAGCAGTTCGAAAGCAAGAAATTGCAAGTAGATAAATAGGGACCACTTCGGTGGGAAGGTAACAGCGTTCCGTGCGCCTTGGTGTTTAGTCATGCCGGCCACATGACCACGGAAACTGCTTCGGACAGCGCTGGCTCTTCAGCTTTGAAACGGAGATGAGCACCACAACCCTGGCTTTCAAGCAAGGGAACCTTTACCTTTACCTTAAAGCATATTAGCAATTAGCAAACAGTTCACCAACACAGTAAGCTATGTTTTATTTTCCATTCTCCTTCTCTGTTACTGACCTCTGCTTCTGCTTGGTCTTTGGCTGACCGAGCTGAATGTCACAATGTGCACTGTGCTGGAACGTGGGTCAGAATGTCACTGGCTGGCCCATGGCTTTGTGGCCCCGATGTCACAGAGAAGCCTGTCACACTGCTACATGCCCAGACTTACTGTAACATCAGGACAAGTCTGAATTTTAAGGTCCATAAATACTTTTGGTACACTTAAGCACCCCAAGATTATTTCATTGTATTGCTTATGATGCTCCTAGCAAATGATGACAAATGCCCACCTTCCAGTGCTAATAGATCACTAGGAGCATGTTGCATTGACGCTCCAAGGTTTGCAATAGATTCCTGGATCCCTAATGATTTCCATGAACCATTCAAAGTTCTGTCCAGGCCTAACAAACCACTCATCATAATACTTAAGATCAGTCACTAAGTAAACTGTGCTTTGAATTCTACCATCTATGCATGAAGTCCAAAAAGTAAGGACACGGGCAGTGATGTTTTGAACACATCCTCTACCACTGACCCACGTACCCTCTTCAAATAGCACCTCCTCACCTTTGGGATTGTTTTCCTCTGGAAAAGCACACTCAGTTTCTGGATACGGGTCAAGGAAATTTTTTCAAGCTGGTGGCCAGGAACAGGGTAGAATGATAAACATGATGTTTACTCACTCCAAGCCCTTGGGATAAGATGTATGGCCAAACGGTGGAAGCCTGCGACCCCAGATTCAGATTCCGTTGTTGTGTGAAGTCAGAAGACTGTTTCGGAGGAGGGCCTTTTTTTGTCAGGGCCCCAGTCCCATGGAATTTGTTTCCTGGGTAAGCTCCACAAAGCAGGCTTTGTGCTGACTTCTATAAAAATATATTCCCCAGCAAATTCTTAATGATTGGTGTTAATGTGTTAAGTTTGGATAGCAATTTCAATTTTTGTTTGTTTGTATTGCAATGTAATAGTAGTTTTAAATTTAGTGAGAAAGGTCTGATCTGATTTTTCCCCCCCTAGTGAACAAGTGTGGGGCATTCTGTTTTTGAAAGGCAGAACTGCCTGCCAGCAATGGACTTTGGAACAACACCTTCTTGCTGCAAATTGGCTGAATAGTTTCTCAGAGAGATGACAGCTGTTGCTTATAAGGAAGAGCTGACGCTACATTCACATCACACCTTCCCCCCTCCCCTCTTTGCTAAGTGTCAGAAAGTCACAGAGCACTGCCTGGAGTAAAATGTCTCTTCCTACAAAATCTGCTCTCAAAAACCTACCTCTGCTGCTTAATCCTTCCCAACCTCCCTAACCTGTTAAGTGCATTTTCTCACATGTATTCCCAAAGCTGTTTGCCTCCCCTGCCTCTGTCTCTTTTCCCCTCTTTGGGGCTGGGACCAATGCTCCCTCTAAGCTGTGGGATCTCGTGAGCAGAAATTCTACTTCATGAGCTACTGGCATAGAAGTTGTGAGGGAGCAATTTGGCTACTGCATTAATTAGTCTACTCTGGAGGCTTCCTTCCTGAGCTAAGACAAAAAATGTGTGAGCCGGAGGCTAAAAAACTGTGAGCTAGCTCACTCTAACTCAGCTTAGGAACACTGGCTGGAACCTCTGTTTTTGGCTTATGCTGCAAAGCACTATGTACAAAGGTGCTGTGTATAATGATCAGTCATCAGTAGAAAACCGCAAGAGTCCAGTAGCACCACTAAGTAAAGGTAAAGGTTCCTTTGCTCGAAAGCCAGTTGAATCCGACCCTAGGGTTGCGGTGCTCATCTCCGTTTCAAAGCCGAAGAGCCAGCGCTGTCCGAAGACATTTCCGTGGTCATGTGGCCGGCATGACTAAACACCGAGGCTCACGGAACGCTGTTACCTTCCCAGCGAAGTGGTACCTATTTATCTACTTGCAGTTTCTTGCTTTCAAACTGCTAGGTTGGCAGGAGCTGGAACTAGAGACAGGAGCACACTCTGTCATGCGGCACACTCGGGTCTCGAACTGCTGAACTACCAACCTTCCACAGCCTGCAGTTCAGCTTCTTAACCACTTGAGCCACCGCAGCTCCTTAGCACCTCTAGAGTCTGACAAAAATTGTGTCAGGGTCCAAGCTTTCGTGAATCACTGCTCACTTCTTGAGATCCTTTTCATGATAAGTCAAGGTATCCGAAGAAGTGGGCAGCAACTCACAAAAGCTGATACTTACCCTGCCACAAATTTTGTTAGTCTCTGAGGTGCTACTGGACTATTGCTCTTTTCTACTGATAACTGATTGTTCACAGCACCTTGCTCTTTTCTACTGCTACAGACTCACATGGCTACCCATCGTGATCAATCAGTTATCAGATTGAAAAGAGCAGTTCCGTGGGACTGGGGCCGTAAGCAGACAGCATGGTATAGTGGTTATCGCATTGGACTAAGATCAGGGGAATCCAGGTTCGAATCTCCACTTGTGTCATGGAAGCTTGCTGGGTGACCTTGGGCCAGTTTCAGACTATCCTACCTCACAGGGTTGTTGTGAGGATAAAAAGGAGGAGAGAGGAGAACGAGGTACGCCACTTTAGGTCCCCATTGGGGGTGAAAGGTGAGATATACAGTAAATAATAACTATTGTTTAAAGTCATCTTAAGGCACTAGCAAGCATGCTTTCCTCTTCCTCTAAAGTCAGGTGAGACAGCTACTGCATTACAAAAAAAAAAGTTCTAAAAACCAGTTGAGAGCTCCATAATAGAGCACTGCTCTGTAAAGCAACTTGCTTCAGACACAATAATTACTGTGTTAAAACACACACACACACACAACAATTTACAGCTTGAATCTCGCAAAACCCGCTTGAAGAGTGTCAGAGCAGCACAAAAGCTGGCACCATTAGCTTTCATCCCTGCTGAATTGGCAATAAAGTGAGCACAGGAGACGAATATATTAATTGGTATTAGTCAATCCATTCAAGATGATCATTCTGTAGCCACCTTTACATTTTTCCCTCCATCAAAAGGAAGCAAGAGAGAACTACAAATGACGCACAGAGCTGAAAGAGAGAGAGGGGGGAAAACAGACAGACTTGCCTTTGAAAGGAAGGGGGGAAAAACCTACAAGTTTTCTGAGTTACGCAATACTAAATAGATGAAAAACGTATCAGGACAGGTGACAAATATTACAAGTTATGACTCTGCTTCCCCCCCCCCCCCCACCCCCGGTCTTTCACTTGTTGCTGTCTTAGGGATTACTGCACCTTTGGGATCAGAATGAACAATTATCTGGCTAATTATTCTAGTCACACCAACCCACAATGAAATCTTTATTCAGTGTTTACAGCAATCTTTGGCAAAGAAAGCCCTGCTGGGTTTTTTTTTAAACTAAGAAGAACTGCACCCTTTGGCTCATCTCAGCATCAGCTGCCTGGGTTTCAGGGTAGGATGCCAATAATCAGCCCTCTTCTGTGTCTTTCTTCTAAAGTGGGCATTTAAAAAAAAATGGTGAAAAGAACTATTCTCATCAATGCCCCATATATTCTGTCTGATTTATGTCCCAGCCACTGGGTCTCTTCCTTCCGTATCTTTTAAACATCTATTTTCTTCTGCCTCAACCCCCCTTCTCTCTCTCTCTGTCTGTCTCTCTCTCCATAAGTACAGGGGAAAATTAGGCAGATTCCTGAAACTCAAGTATCTTAGGGAAATCCTGTTCATGATAAGTCAAGGTCGCTGATGCGGACAGAGGAAACAGCAGACAAGCCACCAAAGCTTACTCTAGAAAGCAAAAAGTAAGAAAGGAATGTGTTCCTTTATTTTGCTTTAAAAATGCTTCTTTGTATACACTGACGCCAAGTTCAGAAGTGAAGCAGTTCTTTTCAGACCTGCTCAAGTGTGCTCCTTTCGGAACATGACAGTCCCCTTCCCACAATTCGCTTTCTTTACACAACTGCCCCCACCTTTAAAATCACGCTCCACTACAAGACCTACTTAGAAATGCCACCTCTCCAAGTTCCTTCATCTTCCATTGGTGAAAACTGCAAGACAGAATCCTTTGCTTGTGTAAGAGCTTTCCTAATCAGACTCCCAGTCTACTCCAAATGCTCCTTCTGCAGAGAGGACTCTTTCCTCTACGCCTTCCACAATACTCAGTAGATTAACTGCTTTTTTTTGGGGGGGGGAATCTTCAGTGTGCACAGTTGCCACAACAGTCTCTGCTAGCCATCCTTCTCCACATATTTTTTTTTAAACACCATAAAAGTCTTTCTCTACAAGATGTCACCACCAATGGATGGGTAGCCACTGCTTCATGGAACAGCCCACCTTCTGGGAACGCAGTATGATGAACACACGCAGAGCTGCCTTCTACGGAGTCAGACCAGGGGTCTCTCGAGGTCAACAGGGACCACTCTGACCGGCAGCAGTTCCCCAGGGTCGCAGAGACAGAGTACCTTCTACAGGTTCCCCACACCCTCCACCCTCCCCAATACAGAGACCTCAAACCCCACTCTCCCAATTCAAGCGCATCCCAATCAATGTTCCCTCTAAGCTGTGGAATCTTGTGAGCAAATATTCTACTCTGTGAGCGACTGGCATGAAATTGGTGAGTGAGCAATTTGGCCACTGCATAAATTAGTTGGCTCTGGAGCCCTCCTTCCTGAGCGAAGACAAAAATCTGTGAGCTGGAGGCTGAAAAACTGTGAGCTAGCTCACACTAAACTCAGCTTAGAGGGAACACTGGTCCCAATCGACACCGCGCGCTTCCACTCCCCTGCCGAATCTCAAGTTCCAAGCCTTTATGAAGCCAGGCATTGTTCCACAGTCGCTCCCCTTCCTTCCCCACGCCGACTCCGACCGTCCAGACCTCTAGCATGCAGAGCCTTTCGAGTAGCGCCTCTCGTCTGCTTAGGTTCCCCTGCGCCCCCTTCCCGAAAGCGCCTCCCTCCCTCGCTCCCAGCCTAGCCTACCTCGCAGGGTCGTTGTAAGGACAAGGCAGAGCAGAGAGGAATCACGCTGTCAAGCACGGGGAGAGCCAAAAAGGAAAGCCGGAACGTGAAATGAGACGGGCGAGGCGGATCGAGTCCCCCCAGCCCCACCCCGCTTCAGCCCCCAGCGGCCAGAATCGCCCCCGTCTCCGACTCAGGGGGCAGCGGGACTCCGCGCTGCTCCAGAGGGAGTCAGAAGAACCCGCCTCTGGTGCCGAGCGATGTTCCCTCTAAGCTGTGGAGTCTGGTGAGCAAAAATTCTAGTTTGTGAGCTCCTGGCATTAAAGTTGTGAGCGAGCCATTTTGCACCTGCATAAATCAGTTGGCTATGGAGCCAGCCCTTCCGGAGCGAAGACAAAAATGTGCGAGCCGGAGGCTAAAAAACTGTGAGCTGGCTCACACTCACTCAGCTTAGAGGCAACACTGCTCTGGAGCCCTCCTTCCTGAGCCAAGACAAAAATGTGCGAGCCGGAGGCTAAAAAACTGTGAGCTGGCTCACACTCACTCAGCTTAGAGGGAACACTGGTGCCGAGCGCGGGCGAGGAGGGTCGAGTTTCGGACGCGGGGGCTCGTCTACCGCAGCCGCACTCTTGGGACGCCAACGGGGAGGGGTGTCCAGGGGTGTCCTGGAGGCTGGCATCCCCGGGACCCGCGCTTCGCCAGCAATCGCACGCTCCCGAGTAAGTCCAGCCAAAGCTCAGTCAACGCAACTTGCTTCCGAGTCCGGGGCCCCCAGGATCGGGCGCTCCCGCGGGCTCCCCAAAGCGCACCTTTCCCCCGAGCGGAGGCTTCCCCCGCGCGGCGGCGCGGTCCCCCCCTTCCCCTTCGCCCGCGCGCG
>NW_015175403.1:34174-43548 GCF_001447785.1 Gekko japonicus | reverse complement strand
CCTTCCCGGCCACACGCAGGCGCCGCTCTGGACGACGACGACGACGCCCCCCCCTCCTCCTCGAAAGAGCCCCCCGCGGGGAGGGGCCGCCGGTCGTCAGGTCCCTCTGGAGGGAGACGCGGCCCCGCTCCCGCCGCCCGCCTGACAGAAAGAACGGAAGAAAGAGCCCCTCTCCTCAGGACTGAAAACGAAACACACGCGGGTCGAGTCCGGGGCGGCAGCGGCGCCGTTTCCCTCCTTGGCCGCCTCGTGGGGAAGTCGCCCCCCCGCCTGCCTCCCTCAACCCTGAGGTGGTTCCTGAGGTGGTTTCTGCGGAGGCGAAGCCCGTCCCCTCGCCCCCAAACGCTCGCCTCCGGTGGGCAGGAGGACGACGAGAGAGACGCTTCTTCCCGCTACTTTGGCACCGGAGAGAAGCCGCCGCCGCTGCCTTTTAATGTCCCCTTCTTTCCTCCCGGCTTCCCCGTGCTCGAAGTGGCGGCTCTCTGCCTGATCCAGGGCGCCTCATGCCGCCGCGCTCATGAATATTCTGACAGGAGCGAAGGCTGCCGAAGTAAATTGAATTAGCCCATTGGTGCCAGGGATGTGCGCTCCTGCCTCCCGGAGAGCGCTCTGGAACCCCACCAGCGGAGAGGAAATTAATGGCCAGTTGGCACCTCCACGAGCAGACGGAGGAGCCGGCAGCTCTCAGTGGGCGCCTCGGCAGAACCCCGAAGGATTATCCTTGGATTTATACTTCCCACATATCTCTCTCTCTCTGCACTTTGGAAATGCAATTCCATAAATGCAAATGCTGGAAAGCAAAGAAGTCCGGGCAATCCTCATAATGGCCAGTGGGTAGGGGGTTACTATATTTCGAGAAGCAAAAAAAAAGAAAAAGAAAAAAGACATATTTCCCGATTTGTATCTGAAGAAGTGAGCCCTGACTCATGAAAGCCCTGCCACAACTTTTGTTAGTGATTTAAGTTGCTACTGGACTCTGGCCCCAGTGGCTAATTGCCCCAGAGGAAACTAACGCGGCCCCAAGCACAGGTCCCGCGAGGTCCTGTGGTTAGGGGGGAGATGCCGACCAGACGGGTATCCTGCAGCGTGGCACAGAAGCAGCGCGGCACAGAAGCCGCGCTGCACGATCACACTAGCAATCGCTCTTTGTGCGCATGCGCTGTTGGGCGCTGTTGTGCAACCTGAGGAGACGGGCGCCGGATGCCACGTAAGTCCACCGGAAACCTGCCCTTGGCCCGCGGTTTCCGGAAACTAGTACCTCGTAAGTACTAGTTTTTAAAACCGCACCTTCGGTGGGGAGCCATGGGTTCGCCACGGGAGCACTGCGCTTCCCAGATGTTGGGGTGTGATCACGCCCGGAAAATCCGCGGGACTCCTGTGCCTCTCCCGCGGCAACTTTGCCGTGTGACCGGGGCCACATTCTCTTTTCTAATACTGCGGAGGTATCTGAAGAAGTGAGCCGTGACTCACAAAAGCTCCTACCTGTCTCAACTTTTGTTAGTGTTTTAAGGTGCTACTGGACTCTTGTTCTTTTCTACTGCTACAGACAGACTAATACAGCTACCCATCTCGATCCATCTGAAGAAGTGAGCCATGACTCACGAAAGCCCCTACTGTGACACAAATTTTGTTAGTCTTTTAAGGGGCTACTGGACTCCTGCTCTTTTCTACTGCTACAGACAGACTAATACAGCTACCCATCTCGATCCATCTGAAGAAGTGAGCCATGACTCACGAAAGCCCCTACTGTGACACAAATTTTGTTAGTCTCTAAGGTGCCACTGGACTCTTGCTCTTTCCTAATATTTCCGAACTCTACTTCAAACAAGTGATCGCGATGACGAATCTCATTTTAAATACCCCTACAACTGAAGCAGCGATCTTTGCTACGAACTAGGAATATTCCTAACCTTCCAACCCAAAGAGAGGGCATTTTCATCAGTTTTTTAAAAAGAGCCCAAAAGAAGACACAAGAAGAAGAAGAAGAAGAAGAAGAAGAAGAAGAAGAAGAAGAAGAAGACATGTCCTCTAAAAAGAGGACATCTGCCAAGGTAGAGAGGGCGGGATAAAAATCTAATACATAAAAAATAAAAATAAATAAATAACCCTACTACCGGGGGTACAGGAGTACCACTGTACACTGTGAACTCAGGGCCAGTTCCACCTTGAAGGCAGACTGGGCAGTGGCCAAGGCATCAATCTAAGTGGCAGCTTTTTGTTGTTCAGTCGCACAGTCGAGTCCGACTCTTCACGACCCCATGGACCAGATCCCGCCAGGCCTTCCGGCCTTCCGCCGTCCTCTGAAGTTGGCTCAATTTCATGTTCGTTGCATCTATGACACTGTCCAGCCATCTCATCCTTTGCCGCCCCCGTCTTCTTTGACCTTCAGTCTTTCCCAGCATCAGGGTCTTCTTCTCCAGGGAGTGCTCCCTTCTCATTGGGTGGCCAAAGTATTTGAGCTTCAGTTTCATTAATCTGGCCTTCCAGGGAACAGTCAGGGTTCCAAGGTACTTTTTGTTATTTTACTTCATCCCCCCCCCCAAAGTCACAGCTGATTTATGGCGACCCCAAAGGTTTTCAAGGCAAGAGACCAACAGACCCTAGTATTCCTTGGAAGTCTCCCATCCAAATACTAACCTGGAAAGACCCTGCTTAGCTTCTGATACATAACTATTTGAAGAACAGGCATAGCCAAAGACAGGGGCTATCATATTTTTATCCTTCCCTTCTTCCAAGAAGCTTAAAGGGGCTTACACAGTTCTCCCAGTTTGGTGTAGTAGTTAAGAGCATGGACTCTAATCTGGGAGAACTGGGGTTGAATCCCTATTCCTTTACATGCAGCTGCTGGTGTGAGCTTGGGTCAGTCACAAGTTCTTTCAGAGCTGTTCTCTCAAGGGCAGTTCACAAGAGAGCTCTCTCAGCCCCACCTACCTCACAGGGTGTCTGTTGTGGGGAGTGGAAGGGAAAGGAGATTGTAAGCCGCTCTGAGACTCCTTCGGGTAGCGAAAGGCAGGGTATAAATCCAGTCTCCTCCTCCTTGTCCTCCTCCTGCTCAACAACCCCATGATTAAGCTAAGAGAGAGTTGAGAGCACAAATGACTAGTCCACAGTTATCAAAGGAGTTTCATGACTCAGCTGGGGTTTGACCCAAGGTCTCTCAGCATCTACTCACACTGGTCCTTTCCGCACTGGGATCTCATCCCTGGTTTTATAAGAGTTCAACTCGCGACACAATATCTTGCATTCATCCCTGGTTATAAGAACTGCCAATCAGTTTTCCAGCCTGTCAAGATCATCCTGTATCCTGACTTTGTCTTCTACTGTATTTGCTACCCCTCCCAGCTGTATGTCTCTGCAAATATGATGTAGGTTAGCAGTTCTGTGCCTCCACATGTCTTCTACTCGTGTTTGTTATTAAAGCAAAAGGTATTCCTCCCATGCTCTCTACTCCAAAGGAACCAAGCAGGTAAGCAGTAGCCCTGGAACTTCTCAGTGCTCAAAGGAGAGGAGTATTCATGACTCTCTGTGACTGTGTGTGTATTATATGTTTACATGATATATACATAGGCAAAAGATGTTCTTTCTCCATAATACTACTTCCTTACGACAACCAGACTAGGGTGGGAAAGATCTCATTTTACAAATATTTCTACATGGAAGAGATGGTTTTTGAATCTAAAGTACTGAATTTGCATTATCGTTTTTTTTCCCCCTGGGATAGCCAGAAAATTTGCACAATGAGACGCCTGTGGTGAAAGAATTGGCTGGTTAATTCAAATCAATATGTGAAATTCATCCCCACTCCGCCTGCTCATCTCAGTGCTTCTTGGCACTTGGTCTCTCACAGTTGCCAGGTCAAAATGCTGCAGTGACAGGAGACGCCACAACTGGAAGAATCGCCCTTCTGCGTAATTTTTAAAGGCATAGTTGCAATGCCAGTGTCTAGACCTAGCAACACTGTTCCTCATTGGCCCTGGTTTGTTTGTTTATTCCAATTTATACCCCGCCCTCCCTGCCAAGGGAGGCTCAGGGCGGCTTACACAAGGTAAATACATAAATCACAATCAAGTCACCATAAAACATTTGAAAACAGTTCGTTAAAAACGATACAAAATTAAAGTGCTAGCAGCGTGCTTTGACATCATAAAGATGGCGGTACCACATGAGTGCCTGCCAACCTAGCAGTCCAAAAGCAAGAAATTGCAAGTTGATAAGTAAGCACCACTTCAGTGGGAAGGGAACAGCGTTCCGTGTGCCTTGGTGTTTAGTCATGCCGGCCACATGACCACGGAAACGTCTTTGGACAGCGCTGGCTCTTCGGCTTTGGCTCTTCGGCTTTGAAACGGAGATGAGCACCGCCACCCTAGAGTCGGACTCGACTGGCTTTCGAGCAGGGGAACCTTTACCTTTACCTTACCACATGAGTACAAACCATAAATTGTCTAAGTGTTCAGCTCGCTGATCTTCTCAGATGTAATCGGTGGGCGCAGGCTGTCACAACCACTTTCTGCATGCCATTCGTACATATGACTTATTATATCCATAAGTCCTACGTGAAGTCCCACTTTCTCCTTGGCCCTCTATAGCGCTACTCGCCATTGTTTCCTCTGGTTCTCCACAACATTGCCTACCTTGTTCCATTTTCCTGAGATGAATGGCTTCCCACTCCACCCCAGAACTGGCACTGGCAAGACATCCTTCCACTGTGCTGGTTCCGGCTGAGGACCACACTTGAGAAATATATAAATAGATATATAGTCAAAAATGGAATTTTTTCAACAGCAGTTCTTTACAGCAGTATCCACTGCAAAGGTTATTTCAGTATAAGATGGAGCTAAGATGGCGGCCAGTTGGGAGCTCTGGTGCTCGAGCTCCTTTGTTTAATCCGTTTTTAGTAGGTCCAGAGTGATAAAGAACACTGGGTCTCCCATTTCAGCCAGCTATGTTGGAGTGGACCCCAGGCTGGAACTTCTTCTTCTTCTTCTTCTTTTTTATAAGTACCTGAGCATACACTTCTATTATTTTTTTCCATTATATACTACAGACATACATACATACAAACAACCCCCAACTACCCCCACAACATATAACAAGAGACTTTATCATTTCTTCTGCTTATTAAATTTCTAAATTCATTATTTATTTTACTATGCTTATCTTTTCTGCGTTCTCAAATTAAAACATTTATCAGTTACATTTACATTATACCAATCGTAGAATCTCTTCGAAGTTTTTTGAACAGTCCATTCTGTGCCGGCTCTCATCTCAAGTGTCAGTTTTTCATTTTCCGCCGTTTCAAATAGCGTGTTCACGTACTCTTGTTTCGTTGGTATTTCTGTTGTTTTCCAATATCCCGTTTACTCCAGAGATACTGTTATTGAATATATTTCTGAAAGACTTTGATAAAGCAGATAGGTATTTGATAGTTCATATGTCGACAGCTGCAAGGATAGTATATTCCAGGCTGGAACTTCTGTGCGGATTGGAATTGCTGGCGCTGCAGAAACTGCCGCCACTCCCCCCCCCAGTACGGCCCTCGGTATGGCCTGTGCCTAATCATCCAAGGCTCAGGCACCACGCCACGGCGTAACAGCTATATGAAGAAACAGCTGGTCGGCCGGCGGCGTGAGGTGAGCCTGACTGAGTGGTCGGGAGGAGTGGTGAGACAACGTGGAGGCCTTACTGAATATATCTGCCTCTCCGCCCCTGGAACGGTTCAGGACCGAACCCTCCTAACTACCATCTGGACTGGGACTCCCGGGGCCTAGCTTACCTTGGCTGCAGGATCTGCACGGTGCCGGTGCTGCGGGGCCCAGTGTTGTTTGGCTGACGGAGATTCAAAAAGGTGGGGACGAGCCGGCGGTCCATGTCTGGCGGGCCCTGCGTGACGCGGTGTGGGCCACCACCCTTTTTTGGGGTCCCTGAGTGGTGGCCCGGGGAACTTGCCGATGATGACACTTGGATACTGGCTGAAAGTCAGAGCTGGTCGGGACGGCTGGAACATCAGCCCTGGCGGAGTCTACAACCATCTAACCCAGAGGCCTTGCCTGAGTTTGTCTGTGCGAGCCAGAATCTGCAGGGACTGTGCAGTGCGGCTGAAGAACAAGGAGGAGCCGAAGACTATTCTCTAGTGGCGAGTGGTGGGACTTTCTCAGGCTGACAGAATTGGATTTAACACTGCTTGGCAATAGTGAGCGTATGTGGAAGGATGAGTGAGGGTGGCTGAGGATTTTGACTGCTATTGGGTGAATGTTGGGTGGTTGTGCTGTTTGATTGTAACTACTGGGGACAGGGGTTGTAATTGTTGTATGAGTTACGGCGCTTGTGCTGTAGCTGTAGTTGTTGTAGCTGTTCTTAGTAGCTGAATTGTTAATTGATGAATTGTTAGTGGATAACAGCACCTTGTATTTTACTAGCAGCTCAGGAGTAGTAGAACTCTCCTGTCGTCTTTGGTATTGGCGGTCTGAAGAGTAATGGAGACAGCCAACGCAATCTAAAGATGTCCGAACAGCAAATTCCGGTGCTCTTGGGGAGGGGGAAGTTTAGCGATGGTCCTAGGCAGTATAGGAAGGGAAGGACACAGGGATATAAAATGGCTTGGCGCCCTTCCAGCCTATGACCCATCCCAAGGGTAGCTGGCAGTGGGGCCAGAATTCAAAAAAACCCTCTGTCATTGGTATTGTGCAACGCCAGGTCCATTAACAACAAAACCTCAATCCTACGGGATTTTGTGATTGAACAACAGGCGGACCTGGCGTGCGTGACCGAGACCTGGGCGAGGGAGGGAGAGACAGTTGCTCTCACCCAAATGACCCCGCCGGGTTACTCGGTCCTTTACCAATCACGGACTAGGGGGCGGGGGGATGAGTGGCGCTTTTCATTTGGGAGACTTACTCCTTCAGGCACTCCCGAGTGTAGAGATCGCGGGCTTGGAATGTGTTGGCATGATGCTGGAGACTGAGGAGAGTTTGGCAATTTGGCTGGTGTACCGACTGCCTAATGCACCGGCCAATAGCCTGCCGTCCCTGCTGAAGGCCATATCAGACTGGGCGTTGGACCACCCTAGACTGATTGTCTTGGGTGATTTCAGTATCCATGCTGAGGACGCGACCTCCAGCCGGACTACGGACCTAGTGTCATCCATAGCAGCACTGGGGCTCTCGCAATTTGTATCGGCCCCCGTGCATCTGGCCGGTTAGATGCTCAACTTGATCTTTGCGGTGGAGATGAGGGTGGACTTGATCACTGCTGAGGCAGTGCCATGGTCGGACCACCTGACCTTGGAGGCCTGTCTGAATGTACTACCCCTACCCTATGAGAGTGGCGAGCAGATTTATGCTCGCCCACAGAGTCAAATGGACATGTTGTGGCTCCAGATGGCGATGCGGGATCCAAGGCCCCCTGGCGGCTCGTTGGATGAGCTAGTGGAGGACTGACATGTTTGGCTCTCCACTGCCATCGATGAGATCGCTCCCAGGCATCCTCTCCGCACTCACTCTAGGCGCTCCCTGGTATACCCAGGAACTGCGGCAGCTGAAACGAGGGCTGAGACAACTAGAGAGACGGTGGCGGCGTGCTCGCAATGAAGCATCAAGAACATCCTATAGGACGCTTATGAGAGCCTATGAGATGGCAATGAAGGCCGCGAAGAAAGGTTTCTATGCGGCCTCGATTGCATCTGCTAGCTCACGCCCGGCCCAGGGCAGGCGAAATGATAGGGCTTTGAGGCTTTTGCAAGCTATTTTGCAGATACATGATACTTGGCGCTCCGCCGCGACCTCCCTGCCACAATTGAGACAGTGAGTGAACTTGAGGCCCCTTGCATGCCTTCGGTTCCGGGTTTAGAATGTTTAACCTACTCAGCCTGAATGAAGTTGACAGACTGCTCGTATCTGTGCGCCCACCCACATGCGACCTTGATCCGTGCCCCTCCTGGCTCATTAAAGTGGGCCACGAGGGGTTTTGAGGTGCCCTGTGGGAGATTATCAACAAGTCCCTTTTGAAGGGATGGTTCCCTGGAGCACTCAAGGAGGCAATGGTCCGCCCCCTCCTGAAAAAGTCATCTTTGAACCCGACCGAATTGGCCAACTATCAGCCGGTGTCCAATTTGCCCTATTTGGGCAAGGTTATAAAGAGGGTGGTGGCGTTACAGCTACAGGGCTTTCTGGAGGATGCTTCAGTCCTAGATCTCTTCCAGTCTGGTTTTCGCCCGGGTCATGGGACTGGTCGCCCTGACTTACGATCTCCATAGGCATCTGGATCAAGGTGGTGTGGCGGCATTGCTGTTGTTAGATCTGTCAGCCGCTTTTGACATGGTCAACCATCAGCTGCTGGCCCACTGCCTCGCCGACATGGGGATTTAGGGGCTCGCTCTTCAATGGTTTGCCTCGTTCCTGCAAGGTTGGGGACAAAGTGTGGCGATAGGGGAACAGCAGTCCCAGAGGCATCCTCTTGAGTGTGGGGTGCCTCAGGGGGCGATGCTGTCCCCGATGTTATTTAACATCTATATGCGCCGCCTTGCCCAGATTGCCTGGAATTTTGGGCTTGGGTGTCATCAATATGCGGATGACACCCAGCTCTATCTGATGCTGGGCGGCCGGTCGAACTCCGACCCAGATGGCCTTCATCAGGCATTACAAGCTGTGGCTAGTTGGCTCAGACTGAGTCGGTTGAAGCTAAACCTGGTGAAGATGGAGGTCCTGGGCCTAAGTTGGGTCGGTTCGGGGTTGGGGCTCCCTCTCCCGGCCTTCGATGGGGCGCCGTTGGTGCTGGTGTCGAGGGTTAGGAGTTTGGGAGTGCTCCTGGACTCCTCCTTATCGATGGAGGCCCAGGTGGCAGCCACTGCCAAGTCAG
The DNA here is from genome assembly GCF_001447785.1 of Gekko japonicus. Taxonomy (NCBI): domain Eukaryota; kingdom Metazoa; phylum Chordata; class Lepidosauria; order Squamata; family Gekkonidae; genus Gekko; species Gekko japonicus. Next base: position 34,695 of record NW_015175403.1, on the reverse strand, counting down.
CCTTTTACCATCTTCGGCTGGTGTGGCAGTTGGTTCCTTTCCTTGACCGCGAAGACTTGGCCACAGTGATCCATGCGACGGTCACCTCAAGGTTGGACTACTGTAACTCTCTCTACATGGGGCTGCCTTTGTCGCGAATCTAGAAGCTGCCGCTGGTGCAGAATGCGGCTGCCAGGCTGTTGATGGGTCTCACTAGAGGGGACCACATCCAGCCTGTGCTGAAGGCGCTGCACTGGCTGCCTATAGCGTACTGGATTCACTTCAAAGTGCTGGTTCTTACCTATAAAGCCCTTGATGGCCAGGATCCAGCGTACCTAAGGGACCGCCTTTCCCCATATGTTCCCCCAAGAGCACTACTACGGTCTGGGGCGCAGCACCTATTGGTGGTTCCAGGCCCCAAGGACATCAAGTTGGCTGCAACAAGGGCCTGGGCTTTCTCCTGTCCGGTGAAACAAGCTCCCAGAGGAGATCCGGGCCCTGCGGGACCTGGCGCAGTTCCGCAGGGCCTGTAAGACGGAGCT
>NW_015175403.1:30825-33310 GCF_001447785.1 Gekko japonicus | reverse complement strand
ATTAGCTGACTTTATGCCCGACCTTTCTTCCTGATGGGGACCCAAAACAGTTCACATCATACTCCTCTTACCCATTTTCTCCTCACAACAACTCTGTGATGTAGGTTAGGCCGAAAGTCTGTAACTGGCTCATCAGGGTTCTGAGGCAAATGGGATTCGAACCTGGGTCTCCCAGATCCTGTTGTGCCGCAATATACCCAACTGGCTCTCTTCTGCACTTGTGTATTAATTTCTTGCAGAAAATAACTGGTTTCACTAAAATAGCAAAAATTCTTCTTTTGTTCCTGTTGAAATTGGGTAAATATTAGATTGTGTTCGCAATATCAGCGTTCTCAACCATGCTGGACTCTTACACTGCATCCTGCATCCTGTAAATCATTTGAATTGCTTTGCACAAAAAGACTTTAAACAAATCCACAGGATTTACAAGTTGTATGTGCCATTACTACAGTTGAAAAGGGAGCAGAATACACTCCACGCAAATAAGCCCTTCCTTTCCCGTAATTATTTTGATCCGGGGGGGGGGGGTTGCCGGGGGTTTTGCCCTTTTATTGATTCATGAAGAATGAGGGGTGATTCGGCACTAGACCTTAAATCCTGGTTCAATCCTGTCCCTGAATTTACATTCTATATTAAACTTGAGTTCACCCCGGTAATTATCTTGGGGTATTTGTTGTTTCCACATTACATTGAGGTCACCCCAGTTTCAGCCCACACTTGTCCTGGGATAAACAGATGCTGTTATAACCAGGGGTAAATGCAGCGTTCCGTGCGCCTCGGTGTTTAGTCATGCCGGCCACATGACCACGGAAACGTCTTCGGACAGCGCTGGCTCTTCGGCTTTGAAATGGAGATGAGCACCGCAACCCTAGAGTCGGACTCGACTGGCTTTTGAGCAAGGGAACCTTTACCTTTAAATGCAAGGTATTGTGTCACAAGATGAACTCTGATAAAACCAGGGATGAGATCCGAGTGCGGAAAGGAACTCTTGGGTATCCTCTTCAAGAGAGGAAATAGAGGTCAGAGCAATTTCTGATAGCCACACGAGGTTTTTATTTCGTCAGTTAAAATTGGAGACACATATTACCATTACGCCGCCAAAAAGTCTACCTTTACAGAGTAAAAATATAACAATTACCTGCTCTCAGAAGAGCCCATCTCCTGGATTTCTATATAAGTTACTGTTTTAAGCTTGCCTACTAGGTGAGGCCATGACATTAAATCTTACAAGAGCATCTTGCTGCCTTTCCCGGCTAAACTGGCCTTTCCCCACCTCTTCCCTGGTTCCAGGGAGCGCGGAGGGGGGGCAGGGGGGAGGCCAGTTTCAGCCAATGCATCTGGCCTTTAACTTCAGCTGCTGGCTGCTCTCTCTGTGTCTGCCTGGACTGCTGGACTCCTGGACAGCAGAAGCCATCAAAAGGTAAGAATTAAAGTGGGATCTCTTTAATTTTTAAAGGGCTTTTCTCCTCTCCCCTATTTTTTAAATTTCTTTGGGCGGGTTGATTTCTTTTTAATTTTTAAAGGGCTTTTCTCTCTCTGATTTCTTTTTAATTTTTAAAGGGCTGTTCTCTCTCTCCCCCCCTCTATTTTTAACTTTCTTTGGGTTGGGGGTGGATTGGTCTGGGTGGGTGGGCTCTTCTGGGTGCTCTGGGGTGGGTGTTGGGGTGTGTGAGGTCTTTTCTTTGTAACAGTGATCAGATTTAGTACTAACTTAGTTTGTTATGACTGTTGATGTATGTTGTAAAAATCTGTATTGATGACTAACTGGTTGGTTTGTAATTTTGGATTTTCAGGACAGGTGTATACAGTTTTGCAGTTATTATATTTCTTAATATGTTATGCTTCCTCTTAATAAACATTTTTTAAAAAAGTTTATTTTTAACAGTTTAAAAGTTGTACTGTTGTATATTTTTAAAAGTTGTATTGTTGTTGCTTGGTAGTTGTTGTTGCTTCGGTGGGGTGGGGTGGGGGGCTTGCCTGCCTTGTCTTTCCCCCCTGTTAAACCAGTTTAAAGTTTTTTTCCCTGTAATATGTTATAGTTTAAAAGGTTATACGTTTAAAATGTTGTCCTAGTGGTTGCTGTTGTTGTTGCTTGGGGGAGGGGGTTGTGCTTGCCTTGGTTTTTCCCGTTTGGTGGAAACCAGTTTAAAGGGTTTTTTCCTGTAATATTTTATAGTTTATAAGTAGGGGTCATTTCCTGCAGAAGCACACAGGAGCAGAGCTCCGGCAGTAAAGAGCCCAGGGTGCGGGCACATGCAACAAGCCCCACCCCCTGCTCCCCCATCAGCCCTCAGTCAGAGCAAGAAGCAGCCAGGTAAGCTGCAGAGCCCCCCCTGGCCCCCAGTCCAAAACAGTCCAGTGGCACCTTTAAGACCAAGTTTTATTCAGATACAAGCTCTCCCTCCTCTGCATGGACAGATCTGCACGTTTCTCCCCCCCCCCCATAACTAGCAATCCAAAACAGTCCAGTGGGGCCTGAGCGGGG
>NW_015175403.1:18976-30643 GCF_001447785.1 Gekko japonicus | reverse complement strand
GTTGTTGCTTGGGGGGTGGGTGTTGCTTCCCCCCCCGTTTGGTGGGGTAAGGGTTGTGTCCAGTGTTCCCTCTAAGCTGAGTTAGTGTGAGCTAGCTCACAGTTTTTTAGCGTCCGGCTCACACATTTTTGTCCCAGCTCAGGAAGGACGGCTCCGGAGCAAACTAATTCATGCAGTTGCCAAATAGCTCACTCACAGCCTGAATGCCAGTAGCTCACAAAGTAGAATTTTTGCTCACAAGACTCCACAGCTTAGAAGGAACATTGTGTCTGTGTGGGTTTAAACTTTATAGGTTGCATTGTCTGTTTTTTTGTCTGGGTTTGAACCTGGTTCTACTGTCCTTGGGTTTTTTTGCCTTAGATAAGGGTAGTGTGTGTTTGATTGCTTTCTGGTTTTATAGATAGATCCCTGTTTGTTTGTTTGTTTGTTTGTTTGTTTGTTAGATATTTTCTTCTGGTTGCTGTTGGTGAGGTGAGGTCAGGTGCTTGCTCTGCTCTGTTTTCCAGGTTTGGTATGGGTGCCTGTTTCTGGTTTGTTAAGGCCATTGATTTAAATAGGTCAGTGTAATAAGGGGTGATGTGACCTCTGCCTGAGACCCTGGAGACTTGCTGCAAGACTGAGTAGACAATACTGACCCTTGATGGACTGATGGTCTGGGTCAGTATAAGGCAACTCTATATGTGCTCATACTTAATATGTGTTCAAAAGACAGGATTTACGTTTTCAAGATTTGTCAGTTTTAAAAACTGAGCATCATCATCACAGCGTATTCAAGACTGTATGCAATATTTCCCCAAATGCCTATACTTTAATCCATACTATTTGAGAATTTAGCAAACAGGTAATTGTATAGCTGTATTTAGTATGGCTTTAAAAATATTTTCAGTTGAACACAGACCCTCGGGATAAGACAACATAAAATATAAATAATCACAGCAATGACGTGAGCGTAGTTTAATTGCTGAACCTGCATCAATAATATTTACAGACCTATTTCAATATTATATAACAAGGATCAATTTTTTATTTCAGTCTTTGTAGCACTGCTTAATCATTTCACCACTAATACATCAAGATCCCATGCATATTAAGCCAGACTATTGATTTACGAACCTGTGCACTGTCTATTGTGACTGCCATCTCTCCACGGTCTCAGGTAGAATTCTATCCTATCATCTGCTACCTGATATTTTAAATGGAGATGCTGATGGTAAAACCTTGGACCCCCCGCATGCAAAGCAGATGCTCTGATCCACAAACCCTCAAGCAGAATTATTATCTAACAGACCACCGAAAGATAATATCAGAAAGATATTTGGTATAATTCAGAAATGTCAAATCAAGGCTTTTAAAAATGTTAGTAGATGCCAAAAAGGTGTTTAATCACACTGGGTGGGTGTTACTTTTTTGAGAATTCACAATGAAATTAAAGGCCATTCACAGAATCCCTGAAATTTTTTTTGAGAGCGCTACTACAATTCAAATTTATTTCATTTAGGCAATGGAATTAAGTCATTTCTCAATTAAAAGGTGTGATAAGGAAAGGAACTGGACATGCCATATAAAATAAGCTCTATGCTGAACTTTGCTTTGACAATTATAGATTCATGGATGTCTATTAAAATGTTAGAGATACACTTTCTGAAAAGTGTATTCAGAATGTTATTCTGCAAGTGTAATGCATCACAGTGATTTTTTTGTTTTGTTTTAATGATGGTTTTCTTTTGTGCTTGACCAGAGAAAAGCAATTTTTACACAGATGTCTTGCTATGGAATGATTGGTAATAATGTTTATAAAACCTGATCTGTTTTAATTATGTAACATTTGCCAATGTTACTTTTGGAACTGTCTGCATGAATAGCAATCAAAGCAACTAACATTGAAAGCCATAAGATTTAAGTTAGTTATGGGTAGGCTTCCATTGGCTAAATCAGGAGGGTACCAAAGTATATGCCTTCACTTTCTCCCATCTAAATAAGAAATTGCCATTTGCTTCTATGGGAAAAATGAATCTTGGGGAGACCAATGTAATGGTGGCCAGTTTGGTGTCATGGTTAAGTGCACGGACACTAATCTGGGAGAACTGGGTTTGATTCCCCACTCCTCCACTTGCACCTGCTGGATGACTTTGGGCAAGCCGTAGTTCTGACAAGAGCTGTTCTTGAAAAAGAGCAGTTTCTGTCAGAGCTCTCTCAGCCCCACCTACCTCACAGGGTGTCTGTTGTGGGGAGGGGAAGGGAAAGGAGATTGTAAACCGCTCTGAGATTTCCTTGGGTAGTGAAGGGCGGGGTATAAATCCAATCTCTTCTTCTCTTCTTCTCTTACTTCCCAAAAATGGAATGGCCCAGTTTTCACAGACAGTGACTGTAGGATGGATCCCACGGAACATTTTTTCCCTTGTACATGAGCTCTTGTTGAAGCTGAAACACATGGAAACCATTGCAAGTAGTCCTTGCTCTTTATCAGTTTGACTTATCCTATCTTGTGTTTCTGCCGGCAAAGACATAGCAAAATGTATCCTTCGGCAGTTCCCCACCGCCAATAATGACTTTCTTTGATTGAACCATATAATTCCTCCAAATTTGTCTGTAATCACTGCATCAAATAGCCTTTTGATTTCTGAACCCAGCAACAGCAATGCTGATCAGAAATAAAAAATGAACACTTAGATCACACAACAACACTTGTCAACAGAACTGCACTGAATAGCACTTCTCTCCCACTGTGAGGAGGAAGGGTCCTGCCTTCTGTGCATGAGCATATGATGAACCTCTGTCTGCAGAGCTATCCTAGACAGGGGTCATTTTGTAGAAAAAGAGCTGCAGGAGCTCATTAGCATAACTCTTTAGCATAACTCATTTGCATATGCCACACCCCCTGCCATCACCGGAAGTGTGTCAGAAGGCAACACCCACTGCTCAGGCTCCACTGGACTGTTTTGGATTGCTTGCTATTGGGGGGGGGGATGTGCAGATCTGTCCTTGCAGAGGAGGGAGAGCTTGTACCTGAATAAAACTTGGTCTTAAAGGTGCCACTGGACTTTTTTGGACCGGGGGGGGGGAGCTCTTCAACTTACCTGGCTGCTTCTTGCTCTGCCTGAGGGCTGCTGGGAGCAGGGGGCGGGGCTTGTTGCATGTGCCCACCCCCTGGGCTCTTTACTGCTGGAGCTCCACTCCTGTGCGCTCCTGCAGGAAATGACCCCTGATTCTAGATATTGCGGAGGCACCAAGACAGGCAAAATATGAGGATGTTTATTTCTGCCCCCCACGACACCCATCATCATGTCAAGTAGTTTGTTAATGGGATATTAAAAGCAAATACCTGGATTTCATCTTTCTGAGTGGATAATACATAAATAAACCCAAGGTATGGCTGTGCAGATAAAATCTAGTGGCATGCACGAGGTCTTTGTACGCAGCAAGCACGAAAATGCATTGGCCACGCAATATACTGGCTCTCTTCTGCCCGCCCACCACCCATTATAATGACAGGTATTTCACTGGTAAATTAATAAAAGGCACATTACTGTCAAATCGCTAGATCTCAATTTTTAAAAGTTACATTGTAGTAAGGGTAGGAGTAGCGAGCCAGAATAAAATATATATGACAGCTTTAATAGAGTTGAGGCTGCTATGAATATACTTTGATTATGCTGCACACCACAACCTCACCATGAAAATAAAATGCAGATACTGTCTACTGCTGTAGGTTATAATTTAAAGTAATCTACGGTATGTAAAGTTATGTGTGCGTGTCTGTGTGTGTATAAAACACACAGAGCACTCTGGAGAATTCTATAATATGTAGCATAAGATTTGGGTTTTTTTTAAAAAATAACATGCATGCTATATAAGTTTTTATGTTATATACCAGAAAGGATTTTGTAGATGCAGATATGTATGTATGTACGTGTGTGTGTGTGTGTTTAAAAACACAGCTTGCATGCAGCAATTTGGGATTCAACCGCTGAATGCATTCTTTATAGCAACAGCGTTGAATAATGTGTTTCTGATTGCTTTTCCAAAGCAATGTTGCTTTATACACACCAAGAAACTGCATGGTTTTAGAAGCAGGCTGCAAAGGGGATTGAATTACAAAGTACACTTAGCTGCCCCTGATGTCCAATTTGATGCCATTCACCATTTAGGACGAATTCGGCATGGTACAGAGGAGCACTTAAACCTAAATCTAATAAAACTCTTAAATGGTTGCTTAACTCTAAAAGCGTGGCTCATTCCAGTGATTCTGTCCTACCTTTGGAATTCAGGGTTGGCCTCTAGATACCAGCAAGCACTCACCTTATTCATCAGTAAGTGCAAAGGCCTCTGTATCGGCTTCAGCCTGCATGCCGTGGATTAGGCTGTCTATCCTCACAATACCTTGGCTAGGTTCTGAAACGAAGGCAAATGAGCTCCATGTCTCAACGGGGATTTGAACGATGATGGACAAGCTTTTCTTTTTTCGTATGTTAGTTTTGATCTGTACTGAAGATTCATTTGTTTCTGTAAAGACCTTTTTACTTTTAAAAACATCATTTATACATAAGTTTGCTGCCTTGAGGACCTTGTATTGGAGGAAAGGCAGTATAGAAATGTTTTAAACTCTCTCTCTCTCTCTCTCTCTCTCTCTCTCTCTCTCTCTATCATCATCATCAGAGGTCGATTCGGGGGGGGATCGCGGGGGATCACAGTTCCCCCAGAGGAGGTGCAGGGGGTGGGGCACACGACGATGCCCCGCCCCCTGCTTCTGGCCGGCCCGCTCCCGGCCCTCATTCAGCCAGGAGGAGGCAGGAGAAGAGGGAGGGTAAGTTGCTTCCTCCCCGCCTCTCCCCACCCCTGCCTGCCGGGGGCCAGGGGGGGCCTTGGCGGGGCTTCCTCGCACTCCCGCCGGCCTTGCAGGTCCACTGCCGGGCCTTATGATGTCAGGGGGTGTGGCATATGCTAATGAGTTATGCTAATGAGTTCCCCTAGCTCTTTTTCTACGAAACGACCCCTGATCATCATTATCATGATCTGTCTATCTATCATCTATCTATCTATCTATTGTACAATGCTGATTTATGGAGGCTCAAATAATGCTGAGAAATGCATATGACTGGCATGTAGTCAATTCTGTCCTAGGCTTGGGGAACTTCCTTCAGTCTAAGGAGCTTTCCTGCAAATTATGTGGCTCCTCCCATGGGAGGAAGTCTTCTTAGGCTGGAGGAAGGTACCAAATATTGGTCAGTGAAGTGGTAGAATACATGCTGTAACATACAAAGCGTGTTAGAAATGCAGTTCGTTGATAGACCACCAGACCTCCGGCTACCAATCAACGGGCCAACAAGAGGGACACACCAGGAGAAAGGAGGTGGCCTAAGTCCTTGTAGCCAGCATTGCACAGGTCTGGTATTTGGGCAAAAACTCCATGGTAGAAGATGGTTTTTTTATCATAGAGTTTTTGCCCAAATACCAGAGCTAGGGTTGCCAGGTCTCAGTTTATTTGTTTTAGGTCCCGGGGAGAGTTCAGTTTCCCTTGCTCGAAAGCCAGTCGACCCCGACTCTAGGGTTGCGGTGCTCATCTCCGTTTCAAAGCCTAAGAGCCAGCACTGTCCGAAGACGTTTCCATGGTCATGTGGCCGGCCAAGGTGCACGGAACGCTGTTACCTTCCCACTGAAGCGGTACCTATTTATCTACTTGCAATTTCTTGCTTTCGAACTGCTAGGCTGGCAGGAGCTGGAACTAGAGATGGGAGCTCACTCCATCATGCGGCACCTGGGTCTCAAACTGCTGAACTACTGACCTCCCACAGCCTGCAGTTCAGCGTCTTAACCACTTGAGCCACCACAGCTCCTTACATCTATTATACACAGTGCTATATCCTTTTGCATACCTACCTGAAGCCTACCAGAGAGTCACATAGACGTTGCTGGATGTATGACATAACTTCCTGTGTGATGCTGGCAATGAGGCCTAGGCTTTCTCCTTTCTCCTCTTAAGTCCCACCATCCCCCACCAGTTGCCTTGAGGGACCTGGCAACCCAATACTGAGGACTTGTGGCGGGATGAGGCCTTCTTCACCTAAGAAGTGGACTGAACAGAGTGGCATCCAGCATGATGAAGTACCGCCTATGGACTTTGAACATAGGAATGTTGCTGATTATCGGATTTGGTGGAGAGTAGTTGCAGAACCAATATTTGCAGACCCAGACAAGAATGTCCCCGTGCAATGTAAATTATTTGATGAAAGGTACCAAGGGGTATCAGAACTAGTCAGTGAGTGGGTGACAAAGCTACACCTTATTGCTAAAGGTTGTGCTTTTCATGATAGTATAGTTTATTTAATGGCTTTCACCAGCTTATAATACAAAAATAAAGCTAGATACAGAGAATAGAAAAATAAGATTTGGATTTAAAATAATATAATATTGTTATGTACTGAAAACCATGTTAAGCTTGAGTCTAAACAAGTCCAATCAGAGCTGCGCAAGGTTCAGGAGGGAAGCACTCTGATTGGACTTTATCTGTAAATAGTTATTGGTTGTTCGCTGACATGTGGGCGTGGCTACCCAAGCCCGGACTGTTTAAAAGGGAGCCTGTTGCTCTATGTTTTTGTCTTGTTCTTGCTCTCGTTCTGATTCTTCTGAGTTCGTTAAATAAAGCTGATTCACTGTTCACTAGCTGTGTTGAGTCTCGTACTTAACAAATATAGAATAAAATCGACCAGAGTTAGGATAAATAGATTATAGAGTAGGATTCATCTTCTCTCTACGTATTGCAAGACAGGCTGCCCAAAACTGAGCAGCCGCCTGGGAAATCTCTGGGTCCACATCCAAGAGGATGAAATCTTGAATCCAATCTGGGCTGCATACATAGATTTTACTCTGGATATCAAAGAAAGGTTTTTTGTGAGGCTCCTCATACCAGCAGCACTGTATTAAAACATATTGTAGAGTCTCTACTTCAAACGCACCACAGGGGCAAAAATGCTGGGAGAAGGGTTTTGTTAAATCTGCCCTCTAAGACCATAGATGGCAGGGACACACTCCTGGCTAGGGAAAAAAGCCTGAGTCCCACTGATTGTAATTTCTTCTTTTCTTTTTTTCACTTTTATAAGTCATTTTATTTCTAATACAGCTATAGAGAGAACAACAAGGGGATGAATAGCTTTCAACCATCTGGAGTGAAAGCCGTCTGCTATAATGCCATAGGTTGCCACATGGGGATTGCAGTTTAAGTTAAGACAGAATTTTAAAGATGCTAAAACAATGCTCGTTTCCATTTTAACGACTCCAAGCTCAAGACAAATAAAAGTGTTTGGAACGCATTTTGGCATTTGAAGAAGAGCTCAGAGAAATTTGGATTGTGTTCTTTCTAACTTTGAAAGATCTGTGGCAGAAGCTCCTAAAAAGGAACCATACAACATTATAGAGATGGTTTTGGGGTTGTATAACTTTAGGGCTGCTGGGATAAATGAGACTCCTTTGGGAACGCTCTTTTACTTTTGGGGGGATTTAAATATCCCCCACATATTTTTTCCAAGTTTTCAGATTTTTCTGCACATATTGGGATTGCCCCAAATTTGCAGGAAAACCTCACTGCCCCCCAGTTACCCCCAATGAGCTGATTTAGATATCCGCACGGAGGGGGCATATTGGGAATTAGATATATAGATTAGTTTGCTAACACGTTTTTGCAGTGTATATTTATTTGTTACTAGAACCTCCAGGTGGGGCCTAGAGATCTCCCACTATTACAAGTGATCTCCAGCTGACAGAGCTCAGTTCCCCTGGAGAAAATGGCTGCTTGGAAGGGTGGACTCTATGGCCATTGTACCCTGCTGAGGCCCCTCCCGTCCCTAAACCCTGCCCTCTCCAGGCTCCGCCCCCAAAATCTCCAGGTATTTCATCACCCAGAGATGGCAACCCTATCGGATGAAGAACATCAATCACACCAGATCTGTGAACTGAACAGAAAGAAGAAATGTGTAAGCAGACACTTGCACATTGCCCAGAGCATATCATTGTATCCTGTGTGAATAGTAATCTCATTTATCAGGATATCTTATCTTAAAATAAGAACTGATGCCTCTGTGTTATCCATGCAAGTGACTTTGTAGACAGAGGTGTACTGAGATCTAATTCACACCTTTTGCTTTGGAAAGAAACTGTATTGTAAAAGAAAAGAAAAGAAAACATGAGAAAGGAGAGGGGGGGAAATACTCTCTTTCATGCCAGTTTTCAAAACTGACTTGGCATCTTGCTAAGTGAAACTTCCACTTTGAATCAAATATCCTTCTAATGCTTCTTGAAGGGCTTTCGACCACTGAATCCATGGAAATTTAAATCCATGCAAAACTGAGAAAATAATAAAGACCATGCTGAGTAGTTTCAAAATTTAGAGGCTTTGGGGGAAGATGAAAGCCACATTATTTTGCTATTACTGTTTGAACAAGAGGATTTTGTATGCTTCAAGCTATTTAAGCATCCCGCTACAATGCAACCCTTGCTAGGGATAGCGTTTACACGTAGCAATGGCTTATCTCTTCAATATACTTGTCTACCTTCCTCCTGAACGGATAGGATGGATGAGTTACAGGTTATTTTAAAGACAGAGCTCAAGAAACAATACAGAAGAAATCTCAGATACGACTATTTAAACTTTCATGTAGTTCTTTCATTTCTGGCTGAGGCTTTGATATTTACAATTGTGCTGCCTGTTTCCTGCCATTTCCCCCAATGCTCTGTTCCTCTTTATTTGCCTCCTCTCAATTCTTCACCAAGCAAAAGAGAGCTGGTGTATCTTGTGCATGATAAAATTCTGTTGAAGAATGACTACAATGGGAGTGAGTAGGATGCAGTCATTTATTTATTTTTTGAAGGATAAAGAAGGAACAAAACTGTGTGCGTGTCTGTTTATAAACTCTCGAGCCGAATCAACGGGAGTTAAAATGCTTTGGGGAAATCAACATTATTAACACTTCGTCTTAACCTTTACTTACATTTGCTTGTCATTTTTACAGCCATTTCCACACAACCTTCACTTTATTAACTTTTGCTTTGGAGAGTCGGTAGGAATTATAGCATGGAAATATATCATTATTCGTACCGCAGAACTTTTCCCTGCAAAGCTAGCAGAAAGTAGGTTGGCCCCTTCCGTGCTCTGTTCTATGGGTAAGAGGAAAACGAGGTCACTGCCATCTCAGTCCCCAACACTCACAACAAACATATTCCTTCAAGTGCTAAGATAGCCAGAGGAACGGGTCGTAACACTAAGGCATGCGTTGTTTTTTTTAACCACTAATGGTGGAAGGAGTTTATGTCACTGTAAAATAACTTACTAAATTGATGGTGGAGAAAGCCGTCGAGGCATTTTGTCTGCAGGCAAGGATACCGGTAGCTACCTGTACCCGACAACTTGAGGCAACACATTATCTGTAAACATTATGGACCCTGATCTCTGGGACGTGCCTTTATAAATAGATGACAGCAGACACAAAACATAAAGTGAAACAGCCTATGTAGAAATGAAAACTGGCTTACGTACTGAAGCCAAGACACCTGGATAGCTATGAAGAGATCTCTCCCAAGGGTACAGTCTCCCTTGTTAAACACCTCTTCTCCTTGCTGGTTCTCCACACAAAACTTCCAACCCCTAAATACCTTTAAAGAAAATTGTGTCCAGAAGTAGTTACATTTCTGTGCATGGGATAGAAACAGAGGATTATTGGGTATAGTAAATAAGAAGCTGGAGACTGACTGGTGATGAAGGTGCATAGAAAGTTTATATAGGTATAATGGTGAATATATACACAGAGATATACAGGCTATCATACAGCATGCCTTAACTTGAAAGACTAAGTCCCCACCTAGCTTATCAAGCTGATAGCTAATATACTAAACCCAGCCAATCACTAACAAGGTGAATTAATTACCTACTTTAACAATGCCTGATAGAGAACACCTGCTAGTATAACACCTGGCTGTAATCATTTAGTCACTAGCATGACAGCTAGGACTGTCAAACAGATCAAACTGATCTAGTAACTGCTTGCTACCTTTATCACCTAGACACATATCTCAATAAGGATCTCAGTGGACTTCGAAGGGTATAACTCTGCTTAGGGTTGCACTGTTAGTTAGTCCCTGACATGTTTGGGTGCAGGGCTGCCAAACCTCCAGGTGGGGCCTAGAAACTTCCCAGAATTACAGTTGATCTCCAGACCACAAAGATCAGCTCCCCTGGAGAAAATGGCTATTTTGGAGGGTGGGCTCTGTGGCACTGTACCCTACGGAGGACCCTCCCATCCACAGACCCCACCCTCCTCAGACTCCACCTCCAAATCTCCAGGGGTTTCCCAACCCAGAGCTGGCAACCCTATTTGGGAGTCATGTTCTCAACAACACTTTCATAACCATCACCCGGAAGGTTCCTCACAGTGCCCTGCCTAGCTCCCTTCCACTCAAGCAAGAGAGCTGACTGAACTAGGGTCTCTTCTCTCATGGTTTCTTATCTGCTGATGGAGTCCGAACTGGAAGTCACTGTGAGGGAAAGAGATCTTGGAACTGTAGTGGATAGCTTGATGTGAAGTGGTTGACTCAGAGTATAGTGATGGTGAAAAAGGCAAACTCCATGCTAAGGAAGAAGGTTGATTGATTTGAAATGTGATGTTGGAGGAGGGTTTTACAGATATCACAGAATGGCAAAAAGACAAATAAGGCCCCGGTCACATGGGCCGGATATTGCGGGGGGCGTGGCTAATTGCCCCGGCGCAGTTCGATCTGTGATTACGCGATCAGACTTGCCGGCGGCACACCACCGGTCCTTCCCTTGGTGCAAGCGGGTAAACGAGGGACAAGCGGGGAATGCCGCGTGGTGGCGCGATCACACCATGGGGGTCTGGAGGCAGCCCGTGGCAAACGTTTACTAGTACCTTGGAGGTACTAGTTTTTTTAACTCGCATTGTCGGCGGTAAGCCACAGGTGCGCTCCACTTCCCAGATGTTGGGGTGTGATCGCTGCCGGATAATCCGCCCACCATCCGTGCCTTTCCCGCAGCAACTTTGCCATGTGACAGGGGCCTAAGTTGGTTATAGGTCAAATCAAGCCTGAACTCTCCCTAGAAGCTAAAATGACTAAACTGAGGCTATCGTACTTTGGTCACATTATGAGAAGACAAGTGCAATGGACAGTAAATGGTTAATGCTGTAACCTGGTCAAAGAACCTTGAGTGACAGGGGATTCTTTAGTTGAGAGAGTCGGTTAAAAGCACAACAGTTAGGAGTGGCAGTTAAGAACTGACAGTTAACTGTGAAGGAAGGCTAAGAGAGTAAGAGGATCAAGAAGGATCCCCATTCAAGCCTGAGAGAAATAACTCCTAGAAAAGGGGGGTGATCCCTATCCAAGTTGAAGGAGAGGATCAAGAAGGATCCTGAGTTACGGAAGTGGGAAGCTTAGCTATCCCTAATAAGTCTGAAGGAAATAGCTCCTGAAAGACAGGGGTAATCCCTAGGAAACTAGAATGTGTGTGAATGTTCCTGTCTTCACCAACTTAAGTGTCTCTGAGACAAAGAAGCTTATGCTTGTGTTTTTAATCAGAGATTGCCAAGAAATCTCTCCCCAATTTTTGGCTGAATGGCAGAAGCAGTTACTGGTTTGTGTCAAATTATCTGGTGTTTATTTTGTATA
>NW_015175403.1:5223-18915 GCF_001447785.1 Gekko japonicus | reverse complement strand
TACCTAGTCAATTTGGCACCTGGTGTGGATAATTTTTAACACCCCCCATTTTCTTTTTTGCCATTAAGTCACAGCTGACTTATGGCACCCCCATAAGGTTTTCAAGGTGAGAAATGTTTGGGGGTGGTTTGCCATTGCCTGCCTTCATGTCGGCCCTGCTTAACTTCTGAGATCTGACGAGATCAGGCTAGGCTGGGGCTATTCAGGTCAGGGCCCCTCCACTATACGACAAAATTATTTTCATTAATAATCATGAAATAAAATGAATAATAATAATGGACAGAAAATAGTTTCAGGTGGGTAACCAGGGCTTTTTTTTTGTAGAAAAAGCCCAGCAAGAACTCATTAGCATAATAGGCCAACACCAGAAACTCATTAGCATATTAGGCCACACCCCTGACAGCATAGCTCATTAGCACATTAGGCCACACCCCCATGTTACCAGAAGTGTGGTCATCCAGCGACACCCACCTTTTGCTTGTTATTCTGTTTACCTTGTTTGTTGTCAAAACCCAGGGCTTTTTTTTGTAGCAGGGACTCCTTTGCATGTTAGGCCACACACCCCTAATGTAGCCAATCCGAATGAGTTCCTGCTTTTGGGTGTGGCCTATTATGCTAATGAGTTCCTGCTGGGCGTGGCCAACTCGGGAGCCAGCTGAAACTCCGTTCCTGTGCGTTCCTGCCCAAAAATAGCCCTGTGGGTAACCATGCTAGTCTGAAACAACAGAACAAAGTTTGGTCTTAAAATGCCACTCGTCCCAAACTTTGTATTCAATGGCCAGAAAAGAAACACAGGCAGTGAAAACTGTCTTGTATTTAACTATCTATATATTATCATGCCAGTAAAAAAAAAAAAATCTAATTCCAACACGCTATTCCATCGTGAGGGCCAGTGTGGTGTAGTGCTTCAATTGTCGGACTAGGATCTGGGAAATCCGGGTTCGAATCCCCATTCATGCCATGGAAGCTTGCTGGGTGACCTTGGGCCAGTCACATTACTCTCAGTTTAGACCTGACCTGGATAACCCCAGGATAGTCTGATCTGTTCAGTTCTCAGAAGCGAAGAAGGGCCGACGTGGATGCAGGCAGGGCTATTTTGGGGCAGGGACGCACAGGTACAGAGTTCCGGCTGGCTCCTGAGTTGGCCACGCCCAGCAGGAACTCATTAGCATAATAGGCCACACCCAACAGCAGAAACTGATTAGGACTGGCTACATTAGGGGTGTGTGGCCTAACATGCAAAGGAGTTCCTGCTACAAAAAAGCCCTGGGTTTTGACCACAAACAAGGTAAACAGAATAAGAAGCAAAAGGGGGTGGGTGGGTGGCTGGATGACCACACTTCTGGTAACATGGGGGTGCGGCCTAATATGCTAATGAGTGTCTGCTGTTGGGTGTGGCCTATTATGCTAATGAGTTCCTGCTTGGCTTTTTCTACAAATAAAGCCCTGGATGCAGGCAATGGCAAACCACCTCCAAACGTCTCTTGCCTTGAAAACTCTACAGGGTTGCAATACGTCAGCTGTGATTTGACAGGTTAAAAAAAAAAATCCATCAATCCACTTGTGTTCTGAGCAGGCACTTGGGAGGGCTTCTGTTTTGCATTTTGAAGCCCAAGAAAGGACCATCCCAAACTTCTACAAGGCATTTTTGAGAGCTAGGAGTCTGCCTTTTTACTAACTTTTACTAACTAACGCTAGCCAAAGCATCACAAAATAGTGATTGCAAGCCTCACCAGATTGGATGTTAAGGAACACACTACCCCCCAAAGAATTTGCCCCCACCCTCCATTGTTTCCAAAGGACTAAAGTCAAACCAGAGTATCTCTGCAGCAGAAACTGAAAGGGAGGCATTTTTGCACCCCAGCAGAACCAGTGCAATGTACAGAGTACCCAGCGTAATATTAACAAAGGTTTGCTACTATACTACTCTTAAATACATTCTGTCACCAAGCAGGATAGGGATGAGAAGATCTTGAGACCAAGAAGTGAAAATTAAGGGGGACACACAGAGAGACGAATTAGGTGAAGGGAGACAGAAATGGATGAGAAACCTGTGGGAAAGAGGGAGAGAAATTAAGAGAGGAAAAGGTTGTTTTATCTTGCTGCAACGCACTAAATACTCCTTTGCAAGACCTGGCTGAGCTGGTGTGCAAGGAAAGGGAGGGAGAAAGGCTAGACTATCAGAGAAAATGACCTGCAGGCTGGCTGTTACTGCAGCAGTTATTGGCAGGATCTGTTAAGGAAGTTTGCTTGAGTCTTGGAGAAAAGGGAGGCTTGGCTGATCCTAGAGCTTTTTGCAATGCTCAGATTTCTCTGGGGTCCTAGTGGCTGCAGCCAGAACTGCATTTTAAAAATAAAAGGGAGACGTTCAGCTGGAGGCAGTAGGATGAACTTCAAAAGCCTTCTCTAAGCTGTGCCCGGGGTGGATGCCCCCCCCGTATGATCATTTCCAAAGTTTAATAAAACAGTCTGTTATTTTTGAACTACCATCAGCCCCTCGTGTGTGCCGTTTTCAAAACAGGACATAAAAAGGGTTTTAGTCTCTCCTCTCAGTTCCCTTGGCTGGGTCAGCATATATCTCAATACATTCAAGCAACTCGGTGGGACAGCCAGAGAGAGAGAGAGAGAGAAAGAAGATAAAGAGAAATCCTGTGAGGGAGGGTGAAATCATTGTATCAAGAGTCACTGGAAAAGACAATAATGCTGGGAAAAGTCGAAGGCAGCAGGAAAAGAGGAAGATCCAACACGAGATGGATCGACTCGATGAAGGATGCCATGGCTCGATGAAGGAAGCCACGAGGGCCCTCAGTCTGCAAGACCTGAGCTGTTAACGAGAGGAGTTTTGAAGTTAATTAATTCATAGGGTCGCCATAAGTCAGAAGCGATTCAGTGGCACTTAACACACACACAGAGATGGATTATTTGGAAAGGGATTGATGATAAGATGTCCAACATTAGAATGCTGTTGCCTGGATCTTCTGTATGGCCTGTTTTGGAATACTGCGTACAATTCTGGTTGCTGCACCTCAAATGAGTTATTGCGGAAATGGGAAAAAATGCAGTCGGAGCTGGAACATCTTTCCCATGAGAAAAGATTTTAAAATGGCAACTAAGGTGGGGGGGGGGACACATGACAGAGGGTTATAAAATTATGAATTGGGTGGAGAATTGGAGATTCTCCTTTACCTATTAACGAAACAGGTGTATATTATTGGTGTATAGTTTGGCAGTTCTAAATTGAAATGAGTGGCCAACAGTTAGTTCTCTGGACTGGCAAAAGAGGAAGCGTGTGTGTTATCCAGGAGACAAGGAAATATGTCCTACCACAGTTAGCAGTGGGTAGGACATGATTAGGTCCATCTGTCCCAACTTTTTGAGAGGCCATAATCACCATGTCAAGAAAGAAAAAAGAAGCGGCATCTGAATGCCTGTTAGCTGCAGGAAGCAAGACTTCTTCCATGGATTTTTGCAAAAGAAAAATGAAAGCACGCTCACGGAACATCTAATAATTAGTACTTTTCATTGTTCAGATAGCTTCAGTAGCCACGCAGACTTCTCTGTTTGCCTCACCACTCTTTTGGAGGTAGTTTGATAGAGCGATTGCTCAGGAATTACTCGCTTCCCACTTCCAGGGGACAGGGTTTCTGTTGACCATGGCGAAAAGCTGGTGTAGATGCTTCAACCACAAATTTAGCTCAAAGTGACTCCAGCGGGTGGTAATGATCACTGACGGGTGCTGCATTCAGGCCCCTGCCACACGGGGGGAGAAAGCACCGCCGAAGTGCGGCTTTTAAGAGCCGCACCAAAAGAGACACGCGGCGGCGGAATCACATAGATCCCCTGAGCCGCTGCGCAGTTGCTCCCTGGCACGATCAGATGCCAGGGGGAAGCCACTGAAGGGAGAGCGAGGCAGCCGAACTGCGCATGTGTGCACATGTGCAGTTCGGCCAAGAGCCTGGATTGCTCCTGAAGACGGGCGCTCCAGCGCTCCGACGGCCGCGCTTGCTGTGCCGTTGCAGGTAAGTCCTGCTCTTTAGCAGGTTCTTTTTTCATCCGCATTAACGACCTGAAGGGACAGATCGGGGACTGGTGCACGCCGATTCCCAGATGTTGCGGTGTGCTCCCGCCCGTTTGCTGTGCCCCCGATCCGTCCCTCTTCCGGGCCAAAACCTCCCGTGTGACCGCGGCCTCACATAATCAAACTTCCATTGCAGGGTGCCCTGTAAACAGCCATGCTGCCCAGTTTAGGTATCTCTTGATAATAATTGCAGTTACCAGATCACAAGTAGGCGGGTGCGATCACACACAGAATTAGCCGCGCCATAGGCGTGAATGCCAGGCGGATTTTAAGGGCGCGATCAGACGCCAACATCTGCCAAGCATCCCGCTCCCGTCAGCAACCCATTTCGCTCCATTGCAGAAGCGGAGTAAAAAGGCACTGAGGAAAACTCAGTAGCAAAGGGGTTTGCTACGGGCCAGGAATGGACTTTCCCCAGTGTGATTGTGCCAGTGTGCTTCCATGGCATCGGGATGGTCTGATCAGGCCATACCGACTCCATGTTGTTTTTTCCCCTTTTTCGGTATGCGGATCATTGCACACTGCATAGGGAGCACTCGGTGAGGAGATGCGAATCATCGATTCCTCGTTGAAGCGCACCGGAAATATGCAGCAACCCGTGGAAATATGCAGCAACCACTTACCCGTGGTTGCGTCTGATCACACAGTGGTGGGCCGCCCCCACAGCTCCCAGGGACCGTGTGATCGCACAAATGCGGGTCAAATTCCCGCAGAGCAAATAGCCTCGCTTCCCCCGCGCACATTATCTCGCGCGTGTGAACACTGCCAGGATTTTGCAAAGTAGGCCATATTGGTGCTGATTTAGAATCACACGGAGTTTCCCATTTGTAGTTATGGGCTGGTTCAAACTTTAACTAATATTAATAACACAGTTGGTTGCAAACCCTTTTATACGTTATAAAATCTCAGCAATTTACACAAAACAGGGCGTTACTGTGTATGCGCTACTCCCACATAAAATATGGGACTGGGAGGTGTTTCAGAGCATATCTTTTCCAATCTGGCCAGAGAAAACAATCCAAAGTGACAATCGCATTAATCTGAATGGCCTGAGGGCAGGGAGGAACGCCCAGAACATTTGGATAATCAGGTCAGTTTAAATAGACAGGAGATGCCGGCTGTGTTCACACTGTCAGTGTGGAAACAGCCATGTAATGAGATAAACCGGGTTGAAAGCAATCTTTAAAAGTAAGACATCGTCAAAGTGTGCTGAAAACTTTATTGGAAATGGCTGCTTAGCCAAGTCTGCAGTTCCAAATCTACGTACTTGGAAGCAGGTCCAGAATTCATGTTTAGTATTTATTCTGGGCTCAATTACAACCAATGTATATAAAACATAACAATATCAAGGGCTTAAAATGTTGACCTTACGCGTTTCGGCCAAATAGGCCTTCCTCAGAGGTCATACATATGTGGCAAGATGGTTAATAATTATATTCACATAAACACAATCAGAAATATATACAAAGTATAGATTCAATAAAGACCATAAAAGTAAATTGTCCAGAAGTAAAATCACCAGGCACAGGATAAATATGCATATAAGGCCTTTAAAGTGCAATCACTAGCCCAGTTATTATAAAATAAACTTATGGTCCAAAAATTTCCTTCTTTGATTGTGTTCCCACAGTATTCACAAAGAAGGGCCCCTATATATGTTTTAAATTTGTTATTATCAATAAATACATGTACTTCTTTTTATGGAAAGGTTTTAATATTGGCCCTCCTTTTCACTAACCTTTGTTTGGTTCTGGAGTTTATTTTTAGGTTCAGTTTTTTCCCCTTCTTGTTTCTGCTAGTATTTATTGTGGCCAACCTAGTCTCCTATGAGAAGAGTAAAAGCCCCTTCCAAGTGTCAGAGCAGTGACAGATCCATGTAGATTGGAATAATGATCCTGGTGAAAACGACGTACATTTCAGAGCTAGCAAGGGGTGATGGTTAGAATTTTAGACTAGGAGCTGGGAGAACCGGGTTTGAATCCCCGCTCTGCCATGGGACAGACACTCTCTTGCAAACTATCATACTTCACAGGGCTGTTGTTATGAGGATAAAACGGAGGAGGGCTGAATTACATTGCAAGTTGTTTTGGAGTCCTCACTGGGGAGGACCTCTGATCTGGATAGCCCAGCCTAGCCTGATATCATCAGATCTCAGAAGCTAAGCAGGGTCGGTCTTGGTTAACATGTGGAAGGGCGACCTCCAAGGATTACCAGGGGTGTGATGCACAGGCGGGCAATGACAAACCACCTCTGAAATGTCTCGTGTTAAAAACAAGTCTAGCTCGCCACCTAGTGGTGCATAGCTCTAAAAGAGCGAGAACTTCTAGCTCCCAGGCAATCTTAGGATCTCCTGGCTATAAGACATACACTGCCATACAATAATTATTAATTATTACTGGGGAGAAGAACAGTGCATACATAACTTAATAAATAAATAAATATTGTGAGTCTCCTCTCCAAGCTCTGGGGAAAACATGGTGACTGAGAAGCAAGCCCCAGTGGGTTCAGTCGGTATGGCTTAGCTCTAAGTAAGTGGGAAGAAGATGACAATATAAACCATACTGAAATTTATGTGATCCTTCTCCCTGTATGTTTGATTTGGAGTGAGGGCTGCCAACCTCCAACTGAGGTGAAGGAGTTCACCAGGGGAAAATGCTGGTTTTGGAAGGTGGACTCTATGGCATTATACCCTGTTGAAGTCCCTCCCCTCCCCAAATCCCACCCTTCTTAGGCTCCACCCCCCCAAATCCCAACCCAGATCCGGCAACCCTATTCGGAGCAGGCTGTAAAGCTGTAGAGTGGAGCCCCGTTATGTGCATCTAAAGTTCATTTGGTTTAGGTGAAGAAAACTGGGCACAGGATTGCAGATTTGCCATAGAGGTCACATGTGCAGGTTGCATCTACTAAGCGTTTGATGGCATAAGGTTTTGCTCAGATCCCTTTTCTTATGGGACACTGATTGGCAAGTCTGCAGTTCTTCATGCCTATTTCTGAATCTTTTCTGGGTATCTCTCACTGCGCCTGCTGCGTAAAGAATCCGTCTCAGTCCGGTGACTCAGACAGCATGAAAGACGATGGATCTATCTGGAGGCATCAAAAAGGTCAGTCGATTGGCCTGCCTCTATCCCGTTCACAGACAAAACTATCACAGACTATCTGAAGCAGAAGAAAAGAGCAAGAGACCAGTAGCACCTTTAAGACTTAAAGAAAAAATTAAATGTGGCAGGGTATGAGCTTTCGTGAGTTACTGCTCACGTCTTCAGATAATAGCACAGATTATCTGAGCATGGCCTACATGCTCACCTGGGGTAAGAGTAATTAACCTTTTTCCCCTTGGGTGTAGAGACACTTTGGGTACAGCCCCGAGAAACAGGGGAGTTTTTAAAAAGGCTGCTCCAAGCAAACATATATCTTGAATCAGAATCAGACCTGTAGCTGGGATTTTGTGGCTTGTGGGGCAAATTTTTCCTGGTGGGGCTGCCATTATTTGCCATAATGAAGGGGGGTAGAGACAACAACAGACAACAGAATCAAAGAGCTGCTGTGACCAAAGGAAAAAGACTTCGAAAATGGGCTGTGCCAAAAACTCCCAAACGTTATGAAAGTTATACCAATAAAAATTAACAACTGAAACTTCTACTGAAAATGATACAACACTTTAGTAAATAATAACATCAATACTAATCAACTCACAAGTTACAGGAACCAGTTGCCAACTAATCCAATACGATGTAGTTAAACGATCAAATAAAGCAATAGCTAGAACATCCTATAAACACATACAGAGTAAGTTCATGAAGACATAACAATCACAATGAGGATGAGTAACATCAACAATGAGGAGTAAAGAAGCCAGTAACAGTGATACAAGGTCCCTGTTTACTTCCCTTGTTTCCTTAAAAATTCTTCCTCAGTTGCTGTGAAACAATAAAAAGAAAACAAAATGCATTGCGGTGGGTATCCAGTTGATGCTTTGATGTTCAGTCGCACAGTCGAGTCCGACTCTTCGCGACCCCATGGACCAGATCACGCCAGGCCTTCCTGTCTTCCGCCGTCCTCTGGAGCTTGCTCAATGTCATGTTCGTTGCATCTATGACACTGTCTAACCATCTCATCCTTTGCCGTCCCCGTCTTCTTTGACCTTCAATCTTTCCCAGCATCAGGGTCTTCTCCAGTGAGTGCTCCCTTCTCATTTGGTGGCCAAAGTATTTGAGCTTCAGTTTCATTATCTGGCCTTCCAGGGAACAGTCAGGGTTGATTTCTTTTAGGATTGACTGATTTGATCTCCTTGCAGTCCAAGGGACTCTCAAGAGTCTTCTCCAGCACCATAGTTCAAAAGAGTCTATTCTTCGGTGCTCGGCCTTCGGAGAAGGAAATGGCAACCCACTCCAGTATTTTTGCCAAGAAAACCCCATGGACAGTATCAAAAGGCCAGTTGATGCTTACAAAACTCAATTTTTGAACACTCTGGAGTACACTGACTCACCTGTTACAGAACAATAATTCTGTACTGAATGAAACCATGAGGAAATCTTTTCAAACCTCCCACAGGAGTAGCCTGGGCGAACTTCCTGGTCTCCCATCCGGGATACAGAGCTGTAAATTTTAAAGATTTAAAAGGCCCTCCAGCTGATCGGTGGGCCACGTGCTCCCTGCCGATCAGCTGACGGGACCTTTAAATCTTGCAGGAGGGGAGGGAGAGGGGCACGTGCCACTCCCACTTCTTCTCAAAGGCATTTAAAGGCTTTTGGGAAGAAGGGGGCCTTTAAGAAGTGGGGAGCTTTAAGGAAGGGGGCTGGCCCTTTAAGGGTGGGGCGGATCCTCCAATTGCCCCACAGGCCAGATCAGACCAAATCATGCAAAGCATGGACATTGGCACAAACAGATGTAATTTGCCCAAGTAATTATGATTATAATACCCAGATTACTTTAGGATTGGGGCAAATTGCCTGCCAGAGGAAAATGAAGGGTTCAGTAAACAGGGCAGCAGGGGCCTGGAAGAGAGGATAATGCGTTACAAGAAGAAGGTCTAGGGGCCAATGGACCAAACATATAGACCAGTGATGGTGAACCTTTTAGAGACCGAGTGCCCAAACTGCGACCCAAAAACCCACTTATTGATCGCAAAGTGCCAACACGGCAATTTAACCTGAATACTGAGGTTTTAGTTTAGAAAAAACAACTCATACATTAACTTAAGATGATCCAAACAAAGTAAGGAAAGCAACCCCAAATGCTTTCATGTACTTAAATTATTTGGCAGAGAATTCGACACTTTAATGATGGTCTGGGCCTGGCTGGGGCGATGGGACGGGTGCCCACAGAGAGGGCTCTGAGTGCCGCCTCTGGCACCCGCGCCATAGGTTCGCCACCACTGATATAGACCAATACCAGTTGAACTCCCCAAAGTTCCCCTAGTTGGTTTCTCAGCTTTCAGAAGAAGCGGTTAGAACATTTGGCATTTATGTCAGCAATCACGCGGGCTGGAAGATTGCTTCTATTTTAGATGAGGCTAAGCCCCCCCCCCAATAATTTGTCACATTTGGACATGAGCAGTCTTGATCCTTAGTATTAACCTACCACATTACTGGGATTTTTTAAAAAAATGATACATTTTGGCATCAAAAACATGTGTGCTGAGAATGCTTTTGGTAGTTAGGACCAAGGCTGGCACAGTTACCGTACACAGCAGTGATTGCCCAGTTTGGACTGCCTGTTCTCTTTTCTAAGACAAATGGGCAGTGATTTTCCTTGGAATATTCCACTTGCAGGTTCGCGGCAGTGATTCTCCAACATCGGTACATACCCTCAGTACAAAGAGAAGAATGAGGGGTATTATAAAGAACGGGAATGAATGCAAGCAGTGAAAGCATGAATTCTATTGCACAAGGGTGCGACAAGTCCCACCGTTTGCTAGTGAAACGTATTTCTTTACACAAAGTAAAGCAACAGGATGCAAAGTACTGCGCAATAAAGGCAATTTGAACGTTTGGTCTAGACACAATTGGCCCAAATAGCTTAACTGCTCACAGCCTAAATGCCCTGACACACAATGATAATCTACTTGCTGTTAAATAAAGACAATATTACCTATTTTGCTGGGAGTGCTACATGCCTGATTTGAACAGATCCCAAAAAGGAAATAGAGTTTTCAAGGTTTTGGGGTTGTCTTTCCTTTTCTTTTTCTGGCAGTTCAAGTATTGCTGCTATATTTGTAATATTCTCAGGCACAAATCCTGCTGGACAGATGCCCGTTGTCTTCTATTTATAAATTTATTGAGGCTGTTTCCACGCCACCTCTTCCCACTCAAGGCGTCTTACAATTAAAGTAATGTAACTGTCACGGGAGCTCGACGACGACTCTTCGCTGTCTTCGTCGCTCGAGCTCCCAATACTGCCAGACTCAGCCACTGTGTCTCGCCCCTCCCTTCTTGCCCCAGGAGTGTAGGCCTCAGGCACCTGGACGGGGGAGGGAGGTTATGCCACCTTCCCCACTGACCCGTCCCTGCTGGTTGGAGCTCTCTCTCGGGCTCTGCTCCTCAACCAGGAGTCCTCCCCGGCCGTATCCTCCCCTCCCAGTTCCCAGCATGCCCCGCTCCTCCCTGTGCTGACCGCCCCCCTTGGCCCCGCTCCCATACAAAGCCGACGATGTGGCTCCCAGAGTGTGGCTCCTTCTCCTCCCATCCTGTCCGCTCTGGGTCGCCGCGCTCGGCAGTGTGGGCTCCTTCCCTCCCTGTTGTGTCCTCCTTCCTGCCTGCCCGGGCATCCGTCCAAAGCCGGGGCCTGGGGCGTCACCTCCCGTCCCACGGCCGTCGTCTCTCTCCCGGCTTCTGCCTGCCGTGGCGGCGTCATCTCCGGCCCCACCGACACGGGCTCTCCCCTTGCAGGGGGATGAAGAGATAAGAAGAAGAAGAAGAAGAGAAGAGATTGGATTTATACCCCGCCCTTCACTTGGAGTCTCAGAGCGGCTTACAAACTCCTTTCCCTTCCCCTCCCCAGAACAGACACCCTGTGAGGTGGGTGGGGCTGAGAGAACTCTGACACAAACTGCTCTTTTTCAAGGACAGCTGTGCCAGAGGTTGCGACTGACCCAAGGTCACATCAGCAGGTGCAAGTGGAGGAGTGGGGAATCAAACCCGGTTCTCCCAGATCAGAGTCCGCACACTTAACCACTACACCAAACTGGTGTCTCGGCCCGGTCTGCACCCCCTGTGGCCCCCGTGTCTCGGCCCTTCACCCCGGTGAGTACTTGGGGAGCCGCGGTCTGTCGCCCCGGCTCCGTGGGGAAAGGGGCTTCTCCTGCCGTGGGGGGGCTGGGAGTCCCGTCCTCGGGACACAAACAATATAAAAGCAGTCCATCAAGCCATAGGGCAAAAAGAGCATACATATACTATCCGTAAAACAGAAGCAGACCGTTAAAAAAAACTGGTAGGATAAAACCCCTAATTAAAAGACTGGCTAAAAAAAGAGAGATGTGTTTAGCCTTAGTACAAAACGAAGAATGAGGGGTATTATAAAGATAAAGAATGCATGCAATCAGAGATCTTAACCGGTGTCCTGGAATGTATGGTAGAAGATGGTTCTTGAGGCACCTAGTCCCCAAACTATTTAGGGCCTTAAAGGTAAGAACCAGAACTTTGAATTGTGCTCCAAGAGAGATGGTTAGACTATGCAGATCTTTCAGCACAGGGGTGATATGATCTCTGTAACTGGCCCCTGACAATAGCCTGGCTCCCACATTTGGGATGAACTGAAGCTTGCAGACTGTTGTACACCAGAGCATCTCCCCAGTGGAGACATCGGTTACAATGCTTCCCTCTTTTCATACTTGATGCAAGATGGCTTTGGATTTCAGATAGGTAGCACTCATCAATCGTACACCTCGTAGACGTTTGAACAGTCCGTAGGCCAAGAAAGGAGGACGACTGAAATGGCTGGCTTAAAGGGTTCACTCTCCCCCTTGGTGAGCCACACTTGGTTAGGAGCATGGACTCTGATCTGGGAGAACCGAGTTTGATTCCCCACTCCTCCACATGCAGCTGCTGGTGTGACCTTGGGTCAGTCACAAGTTCTTTCAGAGCTGTTCTCTCAAGGGCAGTTCTTGAGAGAGCTCTCTCAGCCCCACCTACCTCACAGGGTGTCTGTTGTGGGGAGGGGAAGGGAAAGGGATTGTAAGTCACTCTCAGACTCCTTCGGGTAGTAAAGGGCGGAGTATAAATCCAATCTCTTCTCTTGTCTTACCTGGCAGATGAGAGGCTAATATTGTCCTGGAGCTACTGTGGCCATAGGCTAGACATTGTAAGCATCATGCAACAGTGGATAGCCAAAGATTATTTGATTAGGTAACCAGGGATGAAGTCTGACAGGAAAGTGGAGTAGGGTAGTGGGACGGGTGGGGACATGGGGTGATGCATGACAGTGCATCACATGAAAGTACATCACTTCTGGGTAGCTCTAGCAATTGCCAGAAACTCTATGGTAAAACCATAAAGTTCCCAACAATTTCTAGAGCTACTCATTTTTGGGTTGTAGCCAAAAAGTGGCATACCAGCAAAGATGGCTGGCAGTGTTTTTATTCTTAAAAATCAGCAATCATTGGGAGGTATTCCACCATAGTGGTAGGCCTGGCAACCCTAATGTGGCAGGTGTAAGCAGTGAACCATAAGCCAATAGCAGCGTAAACTGGCAAAACCTAAACTAGATCATTATTCATGCAAGCTAAACCTAAACTATGTTGTTACCCATATAAACAAATGACTCATGCCTTATTGAGAAGCATTTCTAGCCAGGCTAGCAAGAGCCAATGGCTAGGACTTTTTTGTTGCAGTGTACATATAGTACCATTCCATGTTCCATGTTCCCTCCACTATGTAGCCTCACCAAAAGGAGTCTCAGGCTGCGATCAATGTCAGCCATGCTGCCATGATAGTCGAGGAGGCCATAAGCTTCCCCTTTTCTGTGTAGTAATTACTGCTGCATTCCTTCTGTGCTTCTTCTCTGCTGTAACACTGTTGTCTCTAAGCTGTGCAGGTGGTGTCTGGGCCTGAGGAAACTGTGGGAGTGCTATCGGTTCCCAGCCTCGGCTCTAATGGTCTGGAGGCTCCTTCTCCCGCGCGCGGGAATGTGGCTAATCGGCCTATGGAAGGGGGTAGGGTGTGTGTGTGCATACGAATGCCCTATATCCCATTATGCTTGTAGGGGCGACACCATTCTTAACAGTGCTGTTGTCAGCGCATCTATACCTCTGCAATAGAGTATTACCTTTCTGATAAGCGTGTACTCAGTTTTTGGCTGTGGGTTCTGACAATCACACACAACGTAGGTGAGAATGCCTGACGGATCTAAAGGGAGCGATCAGACAGCAACATCTGGGAAGTGTCCCAGATGTGGGTTGTGGGTTCTGACAATCACACACAACGTAGGTGAGAATGCCTGACGGATCTAAAGGGAGCGATCAGACAGCAACATCTGGGAAGTGTCCCGCAGTTATCGGCAACCCGTGCTGCTCTGCCGCAGATGTGGAGTTAAAGCCCAGTAGTAAATGGATTCTGACAGGCCATGGATGGACTTTCCCCTGTCTGACCATTCAGGCTCGCTCTCAAGCCATCAAGAGG
>NW_015175403.1:0-2593 GCF_001447785.1 Gekko japonicus | reverse complement strand
AGGCTTAAATGTTTTTGTGGAACATTGTCACATGCAAAAAGAACAGAATAGATTGAACATGTACAGATGATACATATAGCTTTTCTGAAGGGGAGACACAACCTGCTACCTGCTGTCAAAACACAATGAGGAATGATTTTATTTTGATTCTAGTTTTTCAGAATCTACATTGACAGCCAAGACTAGAATGTGTCGTTAACAAATACTGGAATAAAGGAGTACCCCCTCCTTTTTTTTAGTGTGTTATTGTTCAAAAGTGTGATGCAGACAAGAGTGCCCATATTTTATCCAAGCCCATCACAATACTGCACAACAAGGCACTTCAATTACTGCAGCAACAAGCTACCAATCCAGCTTTATCAATCCAATTTTTCATCCCCTTTCTCTGACTCGACATTTGTTCTATGTGTCAGAGTAATCTCATCAACCTCAACCCACTTTAGGATAATCAATCTCAGTTACGATATTCAAACGTAATGAAAAGAGAAAGCTCCCAACACAAAGAGCTAATAGACACAGTCACTACTTTGGGACACGGATGCTTGCAGTCAGTACTGTGCCAGTTCATCAAGCTTGGCTCGGTTAGAAATCTATGCAATCCCAAGGAATGTTTAGTATTAGTGCCAGCCCCGTTCTGGTGAACAGAGTTGGCGTAGGCTCATCCTGGCAACCTGCAGGAGAACGGGGGTGGGGGGACAGCCATCGGTGACGGTGTGACATCACTTCCAAGAAAACCCAGAAGCGACCTCATGCCTCTCTAAGAATTGCTGGAAACGCTATGGTAAATATATAGAGTTTTTGGCGATTCATGGAGAGGACTGATGTGACTTTTGAGTTTTCCTGGAAATGACTCAGTCCTCTCTAGGTATCACCAGTGGTTCCTAGAGAGGCATGAGGTCACTTCTGCCCCCCTCAAGTGACATCCCACTGTGGCTGACAGCTTCCCACCAGCTACTGGAATGGAAGCAGGCAATGTTCACTGGCGGGAGGGTTCCTCTCACCCCCTGTAGGCATGTGGAACCCTAGCTTGGCAGCCTATCAGTGAAAATGTCCCATGTGTATGCTGCAGGCGATAGCAGATAGCCTGGTGTGTTGAGCAGCGCTTATTGTACCTCATTCCTAACATGCAAAGCAGCTTACAATTAAAACTAAGGATGGGTTGGATCCAGCCAGCTTTCCCATTCATCCTCACCATATTCCCTTCTTTACCTGTCTGGCTTTTGTCCATGAAGGTCCAATTATCCCCATCGTAGCTTTTTTGGTGGTAAGCGGAGCCTCTCTCTTCTCTTCCTTTTTCACCAGTCGAAAAACTGGTTGGAACCATCGCCATATAAGCAAACGCAAGCCAACCAAAACCAACAAATCAAGAAGTACTGAAAGTGGCAGCAACAAGAAGCGAAAAGAGACAAAGTCACAAGCCAAGAAAGTAGTCTTCCCTTGGCACGTAAATGGCAACAGCGTGGGCACCAAGGGGGAGGGTGTTCCTGAGGTGTGGTGCCGCCCCAGAAGTGAATCTTTTCCAAGTTGACCCTCTGAAGGATGGGTCATCAAGAGATGGGCTCATGGTGCATTTTATATTGTATTCTTATAATTTATTTTTATTTAAAACACTTATTAGCTATCTTTCTGCCTTGGGGAACTCAGGGAGGCTTACAATATAAGTAAAACAACTACAATTAAACACACACACAAAAGTCCACAATTTAAAACCTCCAGCCAGGACTGCCAATACATAAAAACTAAATCAGTCAGATGTAGTCCTAAATAAAGTTCTTCTCAGCTCCCTCCTGAGGATCGAAAGTGAGGGGCCCACAGGTAGGGTTGCCAGGTCCTCCTGGAAACTTGTGGGAGATGGGGGGACATGAGGAGAAAGAGAAAGGCCTAGGCCTTATCGCCTGTGTCACACAGGAAGTGATGTCATCCAGGCAACACTCTGGTATTTGGGCAAAAACTCTATGGTAAAACCAGCTTCTACCCGGGCATTGCTGGCATGATGACATCATTTCCTGTGTAATGCCAGTGATGAGGCCTAGGCTTTCACCTTTTTAAGTCCCCCTGCCAGCCCGCAGATTGGCAGCTGGGGGTAAAGCCTGGTGGCAGGGGATCCCCGCCTCCACCAGGGGGTCTGGCAACCCTAGGCCCAGGAAGCACCACCCGGGAGGGGAGGTTGTTCCAAAATCATGGGACTGCCCCCGATAGGCTTGCCAAGTCCTCCCGGGGGGCGGGGAAACCCCCGCCTGAGAGGCCCATTACCCACTGCTGGCGGATCGGGCCCCGGGGGGAACCCCACCCCCAAAGCACGCGACATGCCCGGCGTCAGCACTTCACCCAGAAGTGCCGCAGTCACATCAGGTGTGTCAGCGGGCGCGTGGGGGGCGGGGGTGCGATCATCCAAGGGAAACCTCTATGGAAGATTGTGGCCCCACCCCCAGCATGCCCGACGTGGTTGCGTCACTTCCGGGTGACGTAATTGCAGTGTGTGCGCGCTTTGCATGCGGATGAACTCCCAGAGCAGCGCTGGACTCCCCGCTATACCTACGGTAAGGACTTGGCAACCATAGCCCCCGAAAAGGCCCTCTCTCATGTGCCCACC
>NW_015175402.1:485598-493813 GCF_001447785.1 Gekko japonicus | reverse complement strand
TGGATGCCACAGGATACTAGCGTGCCCGCAATCAGACGCCCACCTGCGCCGCATGTTTTCCAGATACTAGCGCACTTTCCTTGGTACTTTTTAACTCTGCACCTTCGGCAGGATGCCACAAGTTGGCCACGGGTGCACTACGCTTCCCAGATGTTATTCTCACTCTTCAGCCTTCAGTCCTTCAGCTGTTTGTACAGCCCTTATAAGCTTTTAAAAAGGGCAGCCCATCACAATACCAAAAGAAGCTTTTCATTTGCTTTTTTTCCTCACTTTGTCAGCTACTGGTTTTTGTTGCTGAATTCTCATCAACCACGAGTTCTCTTAGAAGTTGTGGGTTTTTACATATACTGATTTTTAATTATTTGGGGGATACTGGCTTTTTGTTAGCCATTTTGAACATGCATTTTGGAATAGTGGGATACCCTATATTCTAATTGCAAAGTCAGGATATCTTTGGATAGTTAAATCCAGTCACTGGAGCTGTGAACAGGCAAGACAGACCTTTCTACATTTTAGAGGTGGAACCTGGGGAGGATGAGGTTTGAGGAAGGGAGGGACATCAGACAGGTATAATGGCATAGATTCCACCCTCCAAACCAGCCATTTCCTCCACAAGAACTACCACTGCCAACTTCCAGGTGAGGACTGGAGATGACCCAGAATTACATCCAGATGGCAGAGATCAGTTCCCCTGGAGAAAAGGGCTGCTTTGGAGGGTGGAGCCTATGGCATTATACCCTGCTGAGGTTACTTCCCACCGCAAGCCTCACTGTCCGAAGGTTCTACCCACAAATTTCCAGGAATTTACCAACCTGGTGCTGGCAAGCCTAAGGATAATTGATCTCTATAGCTGGTAGATCCGTTGTGATACCTGGAGAGCTGCCACATGCGAGGAAGCATGTGGGTGGCTGGGTTCACTGCCACCAGTGCTGCTACTGCTATGCAGTGGGTGAAAGCAGGTGGGAGGCTGGGAGAGTGATGGGAGCAGAAAGAGAGAGTGATGGGGTGGGGGCAGAAAGAGAGAGGAAATGGCATGCAGGAGAGAGTAAGAAAAATGGTGGCAGAAGGGAGAAAGAGAGGGAGGGGGAGGAAGCAAAGGTGAGGGGAATGGGAAAGCCATCCTGCAGACTTCTTGTGGGTCCCCCCTTGTAAATAGATATATAGGACACTCTTGCTATATTCACAATTTTCAACTGGCCCAAAATGCGACAACAAGGCTAAAAACAGGCATAGATTTCAGGCTAGATATTTCACCTTAAAGATCTTTCTCGGGTGCTCATTTTGGAGCCCAGTTCAAGGTACTTTGAAGTTTTAAATGGGACCAGGTTACTCAAAGGGCATCCTGTTTCCTATAGCTCCTACCGAGCTGATTTAACTGTACTGTTGTTGCCCACTGACATATGAGGCTCCTTAAGCCGTTGAAGGTGGGCTGTAATTGTTTTCATAAATAAATCTCAACAAATAGGTTCCGTGCCTTATGAACAGGGCTCAGTCCTAATAAAGGCCTTCTTTTGTCTCATTGGTGTAGTGGTTAGAATGAAGTATTAGGATCTGAGACAGCCAAGTTCAAGTCCCCACTCTGCCACAGAAGCTTGCTGGGTGACCTTGGGTCAGTCATGCCTACATTCTCAGCCTATCCTGCCTCACAGCGCTGTTTTAGTGAGGATAAAATGAAGGAAGGTAGAATGAAATTAACAGGGCAGACTCAATTTCTTTCCTTCCTTCTGTTAAAAAGCCACATGGGCTGAAACAGAGCAACCAAACATATTATCAAAACAAAGTTGCAAAAAAAACACCTCACCACTTGAAAAGGAACAGCGGAATCGAAATCTGAAAGAAGCCAGATAACCTTAGATTCAACAGTCATGCGAGCATCAGAAACAGATGGGGGGGGGGAAGGGCAAGAGGAATTTATTCTTGGCTTCTGCTCTCAGAGGGCTATCAAAGATAGTGTGAGCTATAGTCTCGAATCTAGATGCTACTTGTGGAACACTGGCAGATTCTATCTCAATAAGGTGTCCATGAATATCTCCCATTTAACACTGCAGAAGATAAGGAGTCTGTGCATGTCGGCATAAAGGCTCGCCACAGCTTTGAAACCTTCAGCCTATAAAAATATGGTGGCATTTTCTGATGGAAGGACAGTCCAAGTGCAATGGGAGAACAGACTCGTTGAGTACGTAAATATGTACTAAAAGGTTTCCCTTGCTCGAAAGCTAGTCAAAACCGACTCTAGGGGGCAGTGCTCCTCTCCGTTTCCAAGCCGAAGAGCCAGCACTGTCTGAAGACGTTTCCGTGGTCATGTGGCCGGCATGACTAAACACCAAGGTGCACGGAACCCTGTTTCCTTCCCACTGAAGCAGTACCTAGCCACCGTGAACCCAAAGGTAAAGGTTTCCCTTGCTCAAGAGCTAGTCGATCCGACTCTAGGGTTGCGGGGCTCATCTCCGTTCCCAAGCCGAAGAGCCAGCACTGTCTGAAGATGTTTCCGTGGTCGTGTGGCCGTCATTACTAAACACCGAGGCACACGGAACACTGTTACCTTCCCACTGAAGCAGTACCTATTTATCTACTTGCAATTTCTTGCTTTCAAACTGCTAGGTTGGCAGGAGCTGGGGCCAGAGACAGGAACTCACTCTGTTACGCGGCACTAGGGTCTCGAACTGCTGAACTACAGACCTGCAGCTCAGCATCTTAACCTATGAGCCACCGTGAACCCAAAGGTAAAGGTTTCCCTTGCTCAAGAGCTAGTCGATCCGACTCTAGGGTTGCGGGGCTCATCTCCGTTCCCAAGCCGAAGAGCCAGCACTGTCTGAAGATGTTTCCGTGGTCGTGTGGCCGTCATTACTAAACACCGAGGCACACGGAACACTGTTACCTTCCCACTGAAGCAGTACCTATTTATCTACTTGCAATTTCTTGCTTTCGAACTGCTAGGTTGGAAGGAGCTGGGGCCAGAGACAGGAACTCTCTCTGTTACGCGGCGCTAGGGTCTCGAACTGCTGAACTACAGACCTTCCGGTCTGCAGCTCAGCATCTTAACTTCTGAGCCACCATGGCTCCAAAGGTAAAGGTTTCCCTTGCTCAAGAACTAGTCAATCCGACTCTGGGGGGTGGTGCTGATCTCTGTTTCCAAGCTGAAGAGCCAGCGCTGTCCGAAGACGTCATGTGGTCATGTGACCGGCACGACTAAATACCGAGGCGCACAAAATGCTGTTACCTTCCCACTGAAGCGGTACCTATTTATCCACTTGCAATTTCTTGCTTATGAACTGCTAGGTTGGCAGGAGCTGGAACTAGAGACAGGAGCTCACTCCATCATGCGGCACACTCGGGTCTCGAACTGCCAAGCTACAGAACTTCTGGTCTGCATCTTCAGTGTCTTAACCTCTGAGCCACTACTAGTCCAATTCTGTAATATGGTCTTTTATTAATGTTTACACCTCATTGGTAGGCAGACTCATTATTGTGACTTTTGACAAGTTTAAGCTGGACAACTTGAAGTCCCTTACTTTATCCCACGATTATACAAATGAATCATTATGAATAAGAAGAAATAAACTGTCCCAGTTCAGATTTGAGAATCTTAATGAGATATTTTAAGACTCTGATCCATGGCATTGCCTCCAAAGAAATTTGACCTAACCCATAAGATAAGTCCAGAGACACATTTAGGGGCACCTAAAATTGTACATAAGAAGCATAATAGCGCCTTATCAAATTTATTAGATATAGCCTTGATACCTTTAATCCAAATGGGCGCACCATACAGCAACTGTACTTCAATCTTTGCCACGGATGCCACAATGGCTGCCAGAATATACTGCCCTCCATCTGTAAAAAAAGAAACACGATATGACTGCAGCTGTTTGAATTGCCAGTTTGATGGAATGTGAGATATCGGGGTGCCGTGAAATATGAGAATGCAATAGAATCCCAAGATAACGATACTGGGAGATCTATTCGATTGGTCTTCCATCTATTTTCCAATGAGATAAGTGCTGGACAGGTTGAAATATCAAAACTTTAGTTTTATTATAGTTTATAGAAAGTTTCTCCTCTTGACAGTAGTTGGAGAAAAACCTTCAGCATTTTTCTGAGGCCAGTAATTGGTCTCAATAGGAGGACTATATCGTCCGCATACAACAGCGCTGGTATGATTTGATTGTTCAGTGATGGAGAATGAAAACCTGGATCCAAGAGATGATTCTTTGGATCATTCAAATACAGACCGAATTACTGAGAAGCAAGAACATTGCTTAACTCCACATTGCAGTGGAATTTTCTTTGACAGCTCTCCGTTTTCTCCACGCCAAATACAGATATGCGAGTCTGAATAAAGATTGCAAATCAAGGCTAATAGCCACTGATCAAGGGACGTGTGCTCTAATCCTCTCTGGAGGTATTCCAAAGAAATGGTACCTACTAATAAATTCTTAAAGCAGACCTTTGCTCTTTAGCATGTGCCAGATGTGTTCCCAACAATTAGATTGCGCCAGCCACAAGCAAGGGGAAAACCTAGTCCCCACTAAGAAGAAAAAAGCAGGATATAATCATCTAAATTAATTTCTAAAACTATGAATTTGGTTCCAATTGACCAGCCTGGCCATCAGAAGGCATAAATCCAGAAGGGAACTGCAAGGACATCGGCTCTAACTGCCCATCTGACCACAGCCTTAAAAGAAGTCACCCAGTACTACCTAATCTAATTGTCTGCAACACAGCTGGCACATGCTATAGAGCAGTGGTTCCCAACGTTTTTGGGATGGTGACCCACTGGTCAAAATTTACTTTGTACAGTGACCCACCTGGCTATGACCTTGACGCCCATCTCCTCCAGCATTCCAGTTTCTATAGCACCCAACTAGATGATTTTGTGAAACCAACAAAAGGTGCAGCTGCCCTTACTATGAACCCCAATCAAGTGTAAGCCCATCTCTTCCCCTTTCTCTGCCAGCTGGACCAGAGCCAGAGTCTGAGAAGGTGCGCTTATGGACACAGTCCTAGGTTGAAGAGATGTTCAAAGATGATAGATGACGATGAAGAGACTGGTGGCAAGGGGCTCAGTGCAGTACATCCCCCATGGCAGATAATTAAATAATTATCATATGGCAGTGTGTGTATAGTATAGCCACGAGATCCTAAGATTGTCTGGCAGCCAGAAGTTCTAGCTCTTCTAACGTTATGCACCACTAAGTGGTGAGCGAGACTTGTTTTCAAAGCAAGAGACATTTCAGAGGTGGTTTGCCATTGCCTGCCTCTGTGTCACACCCCTGGTACTCCTTGACGGTCTCCCATCCAAGTACTGACCAGAGCCAACCCTGCTTAGCTTCTGAGATCTGACAAGATCAGGCTACCCTAGGCCATCCAGGTCAGGGACTCACAGCAGGTAGAGGTTTGGTTTCATACACAGCTTTGATGAAGAGTTCTGTAAAACTCAAAAGCTTGTGCACTGTTTTGTGACATTTCGTTTGGTCCTCTTAAAAGATAACGCGGGATTTTCATTTCAGGGTTTTACCAGGAAGTCTGCCCTGTGGATCTCACTGTGGGAGGGCTCTCCGTGCCCAGCTGTTTCTCCATGCAAGACCGCATCAGCGATTTTGTTTTACAGGCACAGAGTGTGTCGGAATCCAGACTATTTCAGAAAACAGCTGCATGCAGGTCTGTCTCTAGGCCCTTTTGCCCTGCCAACGCATCCTGACAGGCTCTCAGTGGCCTTTAATGCCATTAAAAATCAACACTGTGAGAAAGGATTCTACAAGCGCCACTTTGCCACTTGGAAGGGCTCAACATCTGCCTCTTCTCCCCCCCCCCCAATAAACCCTTTGTTGCAATTTTGTACATTTTGCCCTGATTATGCCTGGATGGGTGACAATTGCATGGTGAGGAATGGGGAGGGGAAGGGGTGATGAAGGTATTCTGAGGGTTTTTATAGCTTCGCTGCAGAGAAGCACAGATGTTGCAGGCTGTGTCACAGCAAGGTGCTAAAGGCTGCATGAAAATGTTAGAGAGCATTAATTATCTCCCCACAGCTGTTCCGTAACCCACTGCGACTCTCTTTTTCCATCACTGCCACGATAACAGTTGAGAAATGGAATCCAAGCAGACGGTTTGACAGCCACGAAGAGCCAAGCGAAAGGTTAAAGCGGGAAAGGAAGGCGCCCTCCGAAGACCTTTTCAGCGGCTTTTGCTGAAACTTGGTCCCTCGGCACCATTTGGAATTCAAACCCTGGAGGGTGCGGATGGCTGTTCACCCCCAAACACAAGCAGTGTGATGAGACCTGAGCCTGGCGTGGGGTTGGATGATGAAGCAACTGAGAATATATTGCTGTTTAAACTACAGGCAGGGATGCATCAAGGTATTTTGTCACCCCGAGCAAGGTACACCATCTCATCCTGGTAGGGTTGGCACACAGTGGCCAACCAGTTCCTCTGGATGGCCAACAACAGGGCATAGAGACCAAAGGCCTTCCCCTGATATTGCCTCCTGGCCCTGGGATTCAGAGGCTTAGTAACTCTGCTCCAACCTCCAAATCATCTTGGTTGCCCTCCTCTGTACTTTTTCCAGCTCTGCAATGTCTTTTGGAGATACGGCGACCGGAACTGTAGACAGTATTCCAAAAGAGGCCACACCATAGATCTATACAGGGGTCTGAGGCAAAGGACTCCTGCCCTCCCACAAGGGTTAATGTGAACAGTAATGGGCCTGGACCATCCTGCAGGTGTTACTAAATTGGTCTCTTGGCCTGCACAGTTCTTATCTACGAGGCCAAAGATGGGAGTGCAGTGATTAGCTTCTCACAAGGACCTGCAGTCCATGTGATGGGAGGGAGAACTGGGAGTGATGAGGTCATCTTCTAGAGTCTTTTTTGCCTGCTAGATTTGATACTATGGAGTTGTGAATTTGCTAAGAGGCCTTGGACTCCTCTTAACATGAAATAGCATTTTGATTTGTGCATGGTCATTGTACCTACCTTGACTCACTATACCCTTTGATGAAGGATTGTCTTCAAAACAGTCATAATATTACACAATACTGTCGAGGTATACGGGACAGTATTTTCTCTATGGACTGTCATTGCCCCTAGGAGGGCTTGTGCTTGTGTACTATTTTGGATTGTATTACTTTAAGAGTCATCATTCTGTGGTTTGTTTGACTCTATGATGTGCGTTACATTTTTTTTTGAAGTGCTGTATGTGTTTACATATTATATATTTAATATATCCCTATGAGTATCATTACTTGTCTTAAAAACTTCTTGGGAAAGTTTCCACCTTTTCATTTCTAGATTTACACTCTCCCTTCCCAACAAGTTTTGTGCTTCCCCTTCCTCAAGCAGGGAACAGAGATTTTTGGAGGAATTAAATGCTAAAGGGACTTGAGGAAGGAAATGTCCAAGAGTTGTCCAAGAAAAGCCACTTTGACCTGGTGTGACCTGTTCAGGAGCTGAGGAAAAGAGAAGTAATAAAAACTCCTTGCAACAGGAAGGAGGTCTCTTTTCCTTGGGTGCTGAAGCCGTGAGAGGAGACAAAATCCTTAGCTGAGGAGGCGGGGTTTCAGCGAGCTGATGGCGGCTGTGTCTCCTGGGATCTCCCAGAGAGGCAGCTCGCAAACCAGCAGTTAGAGAGGGGGTGCGAATGTCCGCGCCCCCTGGGGACACTTGCAAAGGGTCTCCAGTCATGGAGCGCTGAGGGTCACCTCTTTCTCGGCACGCTGTCAGGAAATTGAGGCATCCCTTTGCTCCAACGGTCTCTCTGCTGTGTTCCGGCAAGGACTAAGCTACGCACACCCCATTAAGCGAGTGGAGGTCGAGCGGCAAATAAGCATATCTGTTGGCAAGATCTACTTGATCTACATATGAAGAGTGAGTAAAGTTGAAATGAAACAACAAAGCGAAAGCCCCCCAGGGAAAAGCAAGGGGGGGAGAGGGGACTCTCCTCCGCTAAGAACTATTTATAAGAACATAAGAACATAAGAACATAAGAGATGCCAATGTTGGATCAGGCCAAAGGCCCATCCAGTCCAACACTCTGTATCCCACAGTGGCCAGAAATACCAGTGCCATCAGGAGGTCCACCAGTGGGGCCAGGACATTAGAAGCCCTCCCACTGTTGACTTCCGGTCTGTGGCTTCAGCAATGGCGGAGGCTCTCTCCTGAACGGGGGAGGCATTCCGCACTCCAGGGGTGTTGGAGGGATGTCACCTCAAGTGGCA
>NW_015175402.1:480388-485447 GCF_001447785.1 Gekko japonicus | reverse complement strand
GGCATTCCATGTCCTCAGTGTTAGGTGTTAAATTCAGATGTTCCATTCCTTCCTTCCTAGGGCCTTCCCCCCCAGTGAGTAAAGTTGAAACGAAACAACAAAGCGAAAGCCCCCCCAGGAAAAAGCGAGGGGGGAGAGGGGACTCTTTTCCGCTAAGAACTGTTTATAAGCGTTACGAAGCTAGAAGAAAGGGGGGGCATATTTAAAAGCGGCAATGGACTATACGGAGAGATTCCAGGAGGCAGTTAAGCATTGAAGCAAGTTTTCGGGACTTTGGCAAACTTTGTAAAAGTAAACATCCTTAAAAATGGCGATGGATAATGTAGTAAGAGCAACAAGCGATATCCAAGCTTTCTCCAGGAAGTGGAAGAGTTGCTGGTTAACCATGTGATCAGAAATAATTATAAACTCTTGCAAAGTGTGTCTTAAGCCTTTGTCCCCTGTTGGTATAAACAAGGTACTATGTAAGAACTGTGCTACATGTCAGCTGTTGCTTTCAAAAGGACTGTGTTAATATTGGAGAAGTGTCTAACCAATTATCATAGGGGCTTCCAGGATAGAAGAGGAGAGTCAAATGGGTATTTGCATTTCGAAGGGCCTGTATGCAGACCATAAGTGAGGCTTAAAGCGAAGGAGTATCCTCCATGATTATATCCTGATTAAGTCTGCTGGGCAATAAGGTGACAAGACTCTCTTCAAGTCGGGCAGTGAAAAGCAAATTGGAATGACCCCTATGACTGAAGGCAAGAGTTTAAGCAGAACAGTCCTGGAAAAAGGAGAAGGGACTTTGTTTTGAGATGGCCAGTTCCTGATACAGCAAGATGGTGCCACAGGGAAGAAGAAAGAGGAAAACAGCAATGAAAGAGAAAATGAGATTGTGTTATATCTACTGAGGGAGATTTATTGTTAATTTGCTTTTAATGGTGGAGGGGAAAATAATGGTTAAATGAGATGCCATTGTTCTCTGCAATTTGTCTAAGTTAAATAGCGCTTCTCCTGGACTACTCTTCATATAGTCAGATTTGTTGGGATGTTTTTAAAAGCTACGTTGATGATTGATAACTCAATGCTAAAGAAAGCTTTTTCCTATTGTTAAGCAAATTTTTACAAGCTGTATGTGACCTCCAACCCTTGGGTTTTTAGTGTGTTTTTTTTTCTCTTTCTCTTATAGTGTGTAGATTCCCTCCCTAATTTTGTTGTAGTTTTTAGTAAATGCAAATAAAAAATCCCCTACGGGGGGCCATAAAAAACCCCTTAGCTGAGGAAGCAGCCATTGACCATGTGGTTGGCCTGGGCAGCTGGAGAAAGCTTCAAGGTAATGGTGACTAGGTAGAAATCTGTAACTTCTTACAGTTAAAGAACCTGTCCTATATTTTAACATCTGATAGGGCATGTATAGAGGAAGAGACAGAGGATCCGAGTTTTGCTTA
Organism: Gekko japonicus; assembly: GCF_001447785.1. Taxonomy (NCBI): domain Eukaryota; kingdom Metazoa; phylum Chordata; class Lepidosauria; order Squamata; family Gekkonidae; genus Gekko; species Gekko japonicus. Next base: position 484,017 of record NW_015175402.1, on the reverse strand, counting down.
AATCTTTTGGAATCCCTTGCTCAATCTGGTGCTGTGCTAAAAGTATGCTTATGAACATTTTCTTTTTCATAAATACTTTAAAACTTTCAATGCTGGTAGTGGTTCTCTGTACCACATAGACCTCCACTGTCTTGGACATGCTATTTTGAAAGGAAGGCAGTTGGCAAGCAGCTATTCCCCCAGTGGTGCACAAGGCAGTAAGCTGTCCCTGGGTAGGCACTGGGTAACAGGAGACATAAAGGCAAGGGCTCAGAACTTGGAAGAGAAGCTGGGAGTCCAGACCCTCCCAGTGGTGGCAGCAAGCTACCCTGAGAGTGAAAGAAAAGCATCTCCGGGTGTTGAGGAAAGACCTACAAGGGCAGGACAGAATAGGGCCTGCAGGCAAGAGCAGATGCATTCTGCCTGACAGAGAAAACAATTTCTTTTCCTTCCCTCTTCTCTCTGCATCCCACCAACCTGTATGGCATAGGTAGAGATAGAGAGCCAGTTTGGTGTAGTAGTTAAGAGCATGGACTCTAATCTGGAAGAACAGGGTTTGATTCCCCACTCCTTCACATGCAGCTGTTTGTGTGACCTTGGGTTAGTCACAAGTTCTCAGTGCTGTTCTCTCAAAAGCAGTCCTTAAAAGAGCTCTCTCAGCCCCACCTACCTCACAGGGTGTCTGTTGTGGGGAGGGGAAAGGAAAGGAGATTGTAAACTGCTCTGAGGCTCCTTTGGGTAGTGAAGGACGGGGTATAAGTCCAATCTCCTCATCATCATCATCATCAGCAGCAGCAGCAGCAGCAGCAGCACTATTACTATTATTATTATTCCACAGGAATCTACAACCCCAGAAATCAACTTTCCTGAGGTCAGAATGTGAAAATGGGGAAGATCTGTGATCCTTGCATGAAGATCTATGATCTTTGTTTGGGCAGAGCACTGGATTGTATTTTTACTTCATCTGGCCTCTTTTATTCCCCCCAAAACAATTTAGATTCTGAGCCCCTTCCAGAGATAAGTATTTGCATTTGAAAACACTGCTGTAAGCTGGTCTGAGCCCACAGCACACAGCAGGCTAGAAATGAAATAAATGAACAAACACATGCCTTCTGGAGCCCGTCTTCTCTATTAGCGATGGTCAATAACACAGAGGAGAGGTTCAAAGTCAATTTTAGCAAAACTTTTGATGTTTGTTTTTCTGAGTCTCAAAAAGCACATTCCCGTTTTGGTCAAATGTTGGCTCTCACTGGGATCTCACTCGATTTTCTCCTCTCTGCAATCAGCCTTGTTTGCCCACCACGTCATTCATCGGCTGTAGTGATCCTCTTGACTCTGCCGATGACATCACGTTGCTGTGTCTGATGTTATATGATGCAAGCAGGGATTTTTTTGTAGAAAAAGCCCAGCAGGAACTCATTAGCATAATAGGCCACACCCAACAGCAGAAACACATTAGCATATTAGGCCACACCCCTGACAGTACAGCTCATTAGCATATTAGGCCACACCCCGTACCTTCCCTTGGCTTGCCCGGGCGCCCCCGCGGCTGTGGGGCACCCGGGCAAGCCAGCCCTTGGAGGGAAGGGAAGGCATGGGGAGGCATTTAAATGCCTCCCCAATCCTTCGAGGGGGCCCCTAGCCCACCCGCCTCAGAGTCGCCAAGGGGGGTCACTCTCCAGGCCTTCCCTCTATAGCCACACTCGCAGAGGTTTTGGCTATAGTGGGCGTGGCCAACTCTGAAGCCAGCCGGAACTCCGTTCCTGTGCGTTCCTGTCCAAAAATAGCCCTGGATGCAAGCAAAATGATGTCAAAAAGAAGCAGGCAAAGAACAAGAAAGTCTGGCAAAGCGGATGTTCTTTCCAGTGCTTTTTTCCACCCTCCAAATAATAAAATGTGGGATGTGGAACAGCATCATCTGGCCCAATCTCATCAGATCTTGGAAGCTAAGCAGGGTCAGTTCTTGGATGGGAGACCTCCAAGGAAGACTTTGCAGAGGAAGGCAATGGCGGATTACCTCTCCTTAATCACTCGCCTTGAAAACCCTGTAGAGTCACCCTAACCCACCAGCGCCTTGAAAACCCTGTGGAGTCACCCTAACCCACCAGCGACTTGAAGGCACTTTATACACACTGATAAAAATGGGCTACTTTCGAAGCAGCTCTCAAACAAGAGAATGCTCAGCAAAAGCCTAATTTAAGCCTCGTGTATGAAAATGGCATACCCTTATTTGTCACTAGTAGATTGTGCATTCTGCCCCCAGCCCTGTCTCCTCTCCCAGTATGCAGAGCCAGAAGTCCCACGGCTATCTCCCTCCTGAATAAAGATGAGTGCGCATTTGTTTCATACCGATTCCTCATGCTAAAGCGGCAAACGGTTTTGCTTGAAAAGGTCCTCATTCGCCTGCCTTGATGTTATCGGTGAGCTGTTTAAACTGCAGAAGGGAAATTACAACAGATCCTCCTGAAATGACAGCTGTTTATATAATAATTATATTAACATATAGCCTTTGGGGACTTGGCTTTGACTGGCATAGACTAGCATACAGATTTTTATTGATAGGCTTGCTCCTCACCATCCCATCCCAGTCAGTATACCAATTTCCTACCCAGTCCTGTGGGAAGGTCTCCTGCACAAGTCCCACAAAAGGGAGTCCATTAGATGGCTCCCATGCATAGGAATAGAGCTTCCAGTTGTGTCCGAGTAGCTAGGATCAAACTCTATGCAAATTCCATTCAATTGTGGGATAAATTCTTACAGGATTGCATGGGGTTGCCACCTCTGGGCTGGGAAATACCTGGAGATTTGGGGGGTGAAGCCTGAGGAGGGTGGGGTTTGGGGAGGGAAAAGTCATCAGTGAGGTACGATGCCACACAGTCTGCCTTCCAAAGCAGCCGTTTTTCTCCAGGGGAACTGATCTCTGTCGCCCAGAGACCAACTGTGATTTCAGGAGATCTCCAGTCACCACCTGGAGGTTGGCAACCCAGGGATTGCACCATTGGCTTTGCGGATTAGGGGCAGACTGGGAGGTTAAGATCACCTAGGAAAAAGGCAGGCAGAGTGGACCCTGCGATGCTGCAAGCTACTGCTGCAGGGACCACTCACTTCAGACCTGGCCAGCAGCACCAACAATGGACACATCCAGTAGCGCAGGAGAAGGCAGTGGGTGAGATGACAAGCACAGTTGGTGCCGCTTGCCAGGTCTGAGATGAGTGGCCTGTGTAGCACTGGTCCACCAGGGCTTTGCTTGGCTTGCTCCTGGCTCCTGGCTGCCAACACCCAGGGCTTTTTTTGTAGAAAAAGCCCAGCAGGAACCCATTAGCATAATAGGCCACACCCAATAGCAGAAACTCATTAGCACATTAGGCCACACCCCTACAGCACCACTCATTAGCACATTAGGCCGCACCCACATGTTACCAGAAGTGTGGTCATCCAGACACACTCACCTTTTGCTTCTTATTCTGTTTACCTTGTTTGTTGTCAAAACCCAGAGCTTTTTTTGTAGCAGGAACTCCTTTGCATGTTAAGCCACACACCCCTAATGTAGCCAATCCTAATGAGTTTCTGCTGTTGGGTGCGGCCTATTATGCTAATGAGTTCCTGCTGGGCGTGGCCAACTCAAGAGCCAGCCGGAACTCCGTTCCTGT